>NC_062193.1:3327298-3424798 GCF_912470025.1 Vespa velutina | reverse complement strand
TTTCTCTCTTCTTTTTTGTTTTTTTCATTTTTTTTTTCTTTTTTTATTTCTTCTGTCTTGTTTTTTTTATAATTAAACAACATATTATCCTCGAAACAATGACGAAGTTAATTTTGTCATAGTTAATTTTATCACTATTATAATAATTATTATTTAAAATAATAATCGACTATAATTTGACGAATAATATCTAATATCATATAATATTGATATTCTTTTAAATATCGTTTAAAACAATATCTTTATCTTGTATAGTACGTACGATATAAATATTCTACTGGTTGATGTATCATCCTCAAAGCAAACAGATGACGTTATATATATATATATATATATAAAAGAAGCATTACGTGTATAATTAATTCTATGCGTTCTAAGCAAAACGGAGCACACAGTACGGCATCTCTCTAAAAACTAATAATCCTTCAACGTAGAGAGACGATCTCAAACGATCTAAAATATTAAAACTAGTTAACTCAAAACATGTTTCATCGTATCTGAAAGGTCAGATTTTATAATTAATCTCGATCGTTGGATCATTTCGTTCGAGTCCTTTTTTCACAATGATGATGATGATGATGATGATGATGATGATGATATTTTATATAACGTTTTATGGGCTTTTTAACGTCGTATAAATTATATGCAAGTTGCGTGAATACCTACGTGTCCATATGTCTATATGTGTATATGTGTATACGTATGTGTACGAATGCGTGTACTCATTTCTATATATTAAAAATATAAGTATCTTGTAAATCATTTCGTCTTGGTTTATTGAAATATAAAAATGATCGGCTTCTGTGAAGAAAGATTTTATTCTCTTTTTTTTTTTTCTTTACGAACTCCTTTCCATTTACTCATACATATACATGAATATATATATATATATATATATATCATATGTATAGATATATATATATATATATATATATATATTATATATATATGTATATATAGATAGATAGATATAAATGTGTGTACATTTCAGTCTATGTAACGTGTACCATGTCTGTGTGTCATCCAAGACGATATGTGTTTTATGCAACGTAAGACAGTATTACTTCCTGTAAGTTACGAGCGTGGATCCTATTTTACGACATCCCCCTCGTAATGGACGCACATCACGTCTAAGGCATTGTTCTAGTACCGTATACTTCAAGACACTTGGAACTGATACTACACCTACGTTACCATTATCGAATTTTCGAACGAAAATAAAAAAAAAAGGAAGAGAGAAAAAAAAATTCGATAGAAATAACAAAAAATCTACCTCGTTCGCATCGAATTATTAAAATGACGGAGAATAAGGAGGAGAAGAAGAAGAATAAGGAGGAGAAATATAATGAGAAAAAATGATGACGTTAAGGGATGGAAAATAAATATTGCTTTTTTATTTCGAATCAGAGAGAAAGAAAAATAAATAAACGAACGAACGAACGAATAAAAACAAAAGAATATTTATTCCCTCAATTAAATCTCGACTTTGGTTTTTTTTCGCTATAATCTTCGACCATTCGAGAGACTAGAAAAACAATAGAGAGGGAGAGAGAGAGAGAGAGAGAAAGAGAGAAAGAGATATTGCTGAGGATTAATTCCAACGAATGGCGGATTAAGTGTCCGCAACGACTGCACGTTGTTCCCTCGTAAAATAATTTTTCATTCATCCGGCCATGAATACATGCACCTTGTAAGCTTTATATATGCGATAAGAATGATATTATCACATGGTATACTGAAATGTATATATATATATGTCGTGTGTGTGTAATTGTGTGTATATATATATATATATATATTTTTGTATGTACATACATATGTATATATACGTACACATGTTGAGGTGATACAAGTCGCATTATCATGTAATTTCGAGATGAAAGCTCAAATAAATTTAATTAGGGAAGTTTCATGTGCTTGCGAGCTTGTGTTCAGTCGTTTCGCCAAACGAACAGAAAAGTTAACGTTCGGATAGTTACAATTATCTCGAGTTTTCCTCCTTTACATCTCCACCTCCTCATTGCCCCTCCCCCCACCCCCATTCCACCTCCTTTTCCACCTTCTTTTACTCCTACTCTTACTGTACCTTTTATTTGCGAGAAAACATTTACTTTAAGCTCGACCTGCCCTTTATAATCTCTCTCTTTCTCTCTTTCTCTCACTCTCTCTCTCTCTCTCCCTCTTTCTTTCTCTATCTATCTCTCTCTTTCGCTCTCTAACGAATAATAATCTAAATAATTGCATTATACGTACACCTGCTACCATGAATAAGATATAACGCGGGTTCCTTTTCCATCAATCATATGTTATCCTTTTGATCCTATTATACAATAAAACATATCAATGTATTCCTCTATTATGTATATGTATGTATGTGTGTATGCATGTATATGTATATGTATGTATGTGAGTGTGTCATATTAATTTCTATTACCCTATCGTCATTCTCTATGGTCATTTATAAATAATAAAAACATTAGATAATCTTTATTCAAAGTTTTCGATATGGATATCGAAGAATAATGATTAATTTATTGAAAATCTAATTTATAATAAGGAAATAATAAATTATTATAATATAAATAGATTTAATATATAATAGTAGCAAAATAAAATCAATAATTTTTTATATACATATATATATATATATATAATTAATATATATATATATATATATATAATTAATATATTATAATATTTAGATATTTATATACATATATATAAATATCTAAAACTGTCTTTTCAGATGAAGATTATTTATAAATAACGAAAATATAAATACGTACGAACATTAATGATGCATATTGATATTTTTAACCGTGAAATAAAGCCACGAGGTAACTGATAATATGTAAATATAAATTTATAAGATAATCGAATGGATAGAATGAAAGCTCTGTCAGTCTCCCACGCCCACCCCCGTATGGAATTAATGGCCGTAAATGTACTTTTGTTATGTCCTATCGGTATATATATATATTTTATAATATTATATAATATCGAAACGCAACATCAAATGCGGTACATAAACCGCGCTGTTCGAGTGTTCATAGCAAAAGTTCATGCTCTGATCTGCGGATAAAAGCTACTATATCTTGTAATATAACTATGCGTGTATGCGTATACGTGAATATGTATGTATGTACGTCAATAAATAATAAACCATCGGCGCTTTTTAAAGTGATTTTTTTCGTTACCTTTGTTTTATATATATATATATATATTTTTTTTTTGTTTCTTTCATCTTTCTTTCTTTTTTTTTTCTTTGGAGAAAACGTCGATCGATTTACTATTTTTTTTTAATTGATTTATTTCTTTTCTTTTTTCTTCGCTTATTGTTATTATTTCCTTTTTCTTTTTTCTTTTTTCTTTCTTTTTTTTTTTCTCTTCTTTCAACATCTCACTATTTCAACGAACAATGAACAACGATAAAAAAAGAAAAAAGTCGAATATCTCTAGTCATCTATAATAAATGTCTAACAAAACAATACACCACATGTAATTAGCGAAATATATATATATATATATATATTTATATACATATATATATATGTATATATATATAATATATATATATTTATTATACAGATATTCTCCAATAACTGCCTACGAAAAACTTACCATGGAAGAACCCATTATATTTATGAACTCAATTGATTCTTCTTGTTCGAAGACGTGCCTAAAACATAGATTCCGTTCAATGAAAAAACAACATTTCTCAACAACCTCGCCTCGCGTTTTTTTCTTTCGCTTTTTTATTTATTTATTTATTTGCTTGTTTTTTTTTTTTTTTTTTTCTTAATTTTATTGTATCCTATTTTATATTATTTTATTTTTCGTCTTTACGTGAAGGAATACATCTTTCTTATCACCTTCCCTTCCTTTTCTTTTCTTTTCTATTCTTTTTTGCTCTCTCCCCCCCCCCTCTCTCTTACTCTCTCTCTCTCTCTCTCTCTCTCTCTCTCTCGTCATCTCTTGCCAGGTTCGATCTATGATCCCGAAAAAGGAAGAAGAAAAAAAGAAAAAGGAAAAAAGAAAATAACATCAGTTCGACGGCGACGATAACAACGGTAAAACTCTTGAATCCATTCGAACTCTTTTCATTATCTTTCATATTCGATAAATAGTTTTAAACGTATATATGCACGCGTTATCGAAAGAATTTGTAACTCGTATGTTTGTTCCTATATAGATCAAGTACACATGTACATAGATACACACACACATACACACACACACACACACACACACACACGAATAAACATATTTAAAGACATAAAAGAAGAAGGATATACAATGTCGACCTCGAAGAAGAAGGTCAAGATAGATTTGAAAAAGAAAGAAAATTAATCTTTCTTGGAACTATTCGATAAAGAACGTTCACACACCCACATATTTCTCTCTCTCTCTCTCTCTCTCTCTCTCTCTCTCTCTCTCTCTCTCTCTCTCTCTGTGTACACATATTTACAGATATTTCGAACAATAGGAATTAGAAAAATTCAGAAGATGTCGTGAGTTTAGTTCTAGGAGTCGATTTATTCCAATCGCATAAACAACAGATTAAGTAAAAATGTCAAGGGACGAAAAAAAACAGAGAGATCGAGAAATTCATTGAAACAATTTATACGATCTTCGCAGTCGTTTTCTCGAATAAGTAAAGTTATTGGAAAGAACAGACGATGTAATAGCTTTTAACTATTGCCTGTTTCTCTCTTTTTCTCTCTTTTTCTTTCTATCTTTCTCGTATGTATTCCGACCTAGTTCGTAACACGATCGAGCGAAGTAATTTCTCTCTCTCTCTCTCTCTCTCTCTCTCTAGCTTTCTCTTCTTCTCGTTCTCTTTCTTTTCCCTCCCTTCCTCTTCCCATTTGTTGTCTTTTTTTATTATACATTTTTATGTTTTCTTTTTCCTTTTTTTTTCTCTCTCTTTTCGATTCGACGTTACGTCGACCGCGACAACGTAAGAAGACACGGAAAGAAAAACTATGAAAACTTTCCTCGTTTTACGCGAAGTGAGCTGGTAGGCACGTAAAATACGTGCCTATTGTGCATTATAAATATGCATTTATGCACGTGTGCACGTGTTTACGTGTAAACGTATACGTATCGCTAGAGCACTAAGAGTAATGCACCATGTGACGCGGTCACCTTTCTTTCTTTTTTTTTTTTCCTTTCTTTTTTTTTTTCTTTCTTTCTTCTTTTTTTTTTCTATTCTTTTTTCTCTTTTTGTTTATCCCTCGTTATTGTCTACTCTTCTTTTTAATACGGTTTCACGCGCCGATAAATCTTTTTCAAACGAACCCGTTTACGAGCTCGCGATACACACACGATAATCGATGATCGATAATAAACACTATTATATTACTTATTATCTATCAAATCTATGGAAAAGAAAAATTTCACTTTTTCCTGTAAAACACATCTCTCTCTCTCTCTTTCTCTCTCTCTCTCTCTCTTTATCTCTCTCTCCCTTCTCTCTGTTTCCACATATTATGTGTTTAATTTATGTGTTCTCTTTCACGAGACACGATGTGTTCAATTTATTTGTTAAAAATATATTACGTAGAAATTAATCGATTCATAATGCAATATCGATTATCTTCTCTTTCTTTTTTTTTTTTTTTCGAGATAGGAATTATTCAACGAAATTATAAAAAAAAAAAAAACAGAAATGTATATACGATGATACGTTTAAATTATCATATAATTATATACGATAATATAACATTCTTGTTAACTCTCTAAGTCCTTCTCTCTCGTAATAGTTATTGATAATCGAATAACCTGACTGATTCACACGGACGATTTGAAAACTTTTCCGGCTCGTAGTCGACTAATTACTTCGATAAGCCTATCAAAAGCTGGCGTTCATAGAGCTGGTATAAATGGGGTAAATGCACTCGTCGAATAGCGTGCATTGTGAACCTAGAAGGTGGACGCTAGAAACTATATACATATATATACTATATATATATATATATATATATATATATATATGTATGTACGTATATATAATATGTGCATATATATATGTATGCGTAGTGTATAGCTATATATCTCAGCGTCATTCATACCATTTACCATTGTTCACCTTTCACAAGAGGATATAGTAGTATGTCAACCAGTGTGACGGCCGATAATTTCGTTTTCTACCTTACCCATGTTATCCCACGTAGAGTACGCCACGAGACAGTCTCAATCCTAACGCATCCGAGTTATTTTTTCTATCTCCTATCAGTCGGATAAAAAAGATTTGGTCCATTTTTTCACGTGGTAATAGGAAGAAAAACAAAAAAAGAAAAAAAAGAAAATAGATTGGTCACGCGATATTGTCTTTTCTCTTGTGATTTCTTCTGATTTCTTCTGATTTCTTCTTCTTCTTCTTCTTCTTCTTCTTTTTCATCTTCTTCTTTTCCGTAAAAAAATTATTCTTCGTTCAAAAGGAAACTTGTCTCTCCCGCTTTGATAATGACGTAACTTTCGTGACAATTGTTTGAATGAGGAAAAAAAAAAGAAAAAGAAATCAAGAAAAAACGAAAATATATACAACTTTGGAACAAAATTTATATATATATATATATATTATATATAAATAAATTGAAATATAATGAGAATGTGAGAGAAATACTTTAAATCCTTGAAATTGTTGTAATTAAAATTTTTAATGACATACGATGTTAAATATATTTACAATGCGTTTATAAAATTTTAATGTTGTAAATGAAAATTATTTTGAATTTTTCTTTTCTTTGTTTTTTCTTTTCTTTTTTTTTCTTTTTTTTCTTTTTTTCTTTTAAATTGTTAATCCAACTTTAATAATAATATCCATATGTGATATAAGACGAACAATATATTTGTAAGATGTAGTAACATTATCAATGAAAATTCATTGACATCATTCAAATTGTAATTTGAAATTTGTAAAGTAAGACATTTATTCGTTGAATCTTCTTTTTTTTCTTTTTTCTTTTTTCTGTTTCCCTTTTTTTTTGTTCTTCCCCCTTTGAAAATCGTCAGATTTCTCGTTTCTTCTTTCTCGGAAAGGATATCGATCGTTTCTCGATCCTTTTTTTATTTCCTTTCTTTTTTTTTTTTTTTTGATCATATAATCTTTCTAAGATAAACATAATGTGTATATTTTTTTCCTATTACGCAGTTTAATATTTCAAACTTTAGGTGTTAATTTCAAACTAAACGATCAACATACTCGCTCCTCGTTATTTTACACTCTTACTCTCTCTCTCTCTCTCTCTCTCTCTTTCTCTCTGTATTTGCGAATCGTCGTATAAACATCACACGCAGGCGTGTGTACGTATATATACGTCGAAACGTGACTGGATCCTATCGTGAGGTGAATGAAAATGAAAAGGAAAAAAAAAACAGCGGAGAAAAAAGCAAAAAAAAAAAAAAGAAAAAAAAAGAAAAGAAAACAAACAAAAAATAAAAAAGAAAAGAAAGAATTATGTACCTTTCCCAAAATTAGTCACGCTATTTTTACGATATTCTCAACGCTTTCGATAGAAAAATTTCTTTCAAAGAAATCAACTAACATTCCCATTTGTCCGAAAGTTTACATTACGATTTATTCAATTAAATTCATTTTCATTTATTATAAAGAATAATTCGTAAACATATTCTTTACGAGTAATTAACGTAATTTACTTGTATTCAATTGGTAATTACTCGTATTCTTTTTCTTTCTTTTTTTTTATTTTCTTTTTCTTTTCCACGGTGAACGTGCAAACACGAATTCCAAGAAATAAAAAAGAAAAAAGAGAAAAAGAGTCAAAGAAGGAAAATGTTTCACGTGATATGAATTTTGATGAAAAATCTAGTTAGCACTATAAAACTCGAAATAGAGAGAGAGAGAGAGAGAGAGAGAGAGAGAAAGAGAGAGAGAGAGAATACGTCAATGTGTATGCGCGTACTACAAAAAAAGTTGCCACCTTACGCATTCATCCGCTTTATAAATTTTTAAGCGGACGAGGTAAACAACTGTGTCGAAAAGACAGAGGAAAAATAAGAGAGAGAGAGAGAGAGAGAGAAAGACAGAGAGAGAGAGAGAGAGAAAGAGAGAGAGAGAGAGAAAGAAACATACTATATCTATCATACAGAGTACTGGACTGCGAAATGGGAAAAGTGCATTCTACCTTGAAATGAAAGCTTCTCGAAATTGCCTGACGGTGTATGCCCCTGGCCGAATGAACGTATGAATTTCTACGGAGTTCTGTTAGAACATTAAATGTTAGAAGCAAATGTTAGAAACTGCTGACGCGATGCTAACTTATGCGTTATTGTTTTCGATTCGAACGACCGAATGAATGAAATGGGGTTTGTTTAATTAATAAAATGTAAAATCTAAATCTGTCTGTCTATCTATTTGATTTATATGTATAAATAACATTTGATATTTTATATCTTTATTTCTCTCTCTCTCTCTCTCTCTCTCTCTCTCTCTCTCTCTCTCTCTCTCTCTCTCTCCCCATCTTTCTAGCTATCTCTTTCTCTCTTGTTTCTTCTCTCATAATTATTTTCTTGAATAGATAAAGTCGATAAAATATAAAATGTATTGTAAATTTATCTGTTATCTATATAAATATTTTCTATTTTCTATCTCCGTTTCTCTCTCTCTCTCTCTCTTTCTCACACACACACATATATATATATATATATATATATATATATTCGACTTTCCTTCTTTCGTAATTATTTTCTTAATCAGACGAAGTCGAATATCCTTCCAACTTTCAAAATTTACTGGCTCCACGGTCAGCGAGGTAGCAACTTGAGTTATTGGATTTCGAAGTGGAGCAATCCGGCTGCACCGGCTGACGTTGCCAGCCAAATGGAAGAAGCTCGCTTCTTCTACATGCACCGTAAAATTTAATAATACAGTAATGAGAACGCGATCGATACTATGAGTCTGAAGAAAGAGAGAACGAAACGAATTGTCAGATTTCTGAGTCCGTATCTGATGCGTCCGGACTGAAAGCGCACGTGAAATCAACGTGTTATACACGAATTAATGGATGGTGTGAAATAAATATAATATTATATATATATATATATATATCTTTTTTTTTTAAAGAGGAAAAAGGGATAATAAGAATAATAACGTATATTGATAAAAAAAAATTCAATAATCCGATTTAAATGAAAAAAAAGAAAATGAAAAGAAAAGATAGTAAAAAATCGAGAAAAAAAGGAAATTATTCTGATAACTTATTAATTTATCTATGATCCAATTAAATTTGATCACATTCCTCTATATATATATATATATATATATATATATATATATATATATATATATATATATATATGTATGTACTTATATTACATTTTAGAAAATTCGTTAAATGCCTGTATCATGTCTCGAACAGGAATCTCGAAGGATTACACAGTGTGGTATATAGGTACGAACAAATCCAAGCAATCAGAGAATTAACTCGCTATAGAGTATCAGTTCGACAATGACCTCTTTCTTCCAATTAAATTTTTCTTTACTCTCTCGGAATTGAAAGAAACTATTTATATAATACATTTTTCCTCCTATTCTATAAGCAATTATCGGATAGGAATAGATTTCTATATTTATAAAATAATACGTAGAACATATAAAATTCAAAGTTCCCAAAAGATTTTATCTTTGACGAATGTAAATGTACATATATATTTAATGTTGGAACAAATTTCATAATAAAATTAAATTCTCGTAACACAAATGGATTAAAATCATTCGGTCTCTCGTGAATTTCCTTTAGAACGTAGAATATGTAAACGTTTCTGCGCGTATTTGTGTGTCTTCACATATATGTATGCGTAAGTGTATGTGTATGTCTATGTGCGTGTTTATGTTTGTATAAGTAAAATCTACGTAGATATACGTATTTCAAATCGTCATCGCATAGTTCAGAAGCAAGGAAAACCGAGGTACGATTTATGTGGACCCATATAATCAAAAGTCGTATAATCTAATGCGCCCTCCCTCTCCTCCCCTTCTCCCTCTCTCTCTCTCTCTCTCTCTCTCTCTCTCTCTCTCTCTCTCTCTTTAACTTAGAACCTAATCTCGAAATTCCAGAGTAGGTGGGCTTCTAAGCTTCCGACAATTTTCCGCAAAAGCATAATATATAATCTCTCTCTCTCTCTCTCTCTCTCTCTCTCTCTCTCTTTCTCTTTCTTAGCTAAGTCGTATTAGAATCTCACCAGTTCATAAGGAACGTACTTATCAAATTAGATTCTAGACTAAGAAGATTAATTTTCGTATTCTCTCAGGTTAACACGAAAGGATCCTCTCTAATCAAATAAAATCTAACGCCTATTCTATTGTAGATACGACAAAACGTATACGCGAGTATTTTGTACTCGAACTTGATCAAAAAAAGAAAAAAAAAAAAGAAGATAAATAAAAAGAAAACAAGAAAGAAAAAAAAACGAAACGAGAAAACAAAAAAAAAGAAGAAGAAGAAGAAGAAGAAGAAAGGAAAAAGAAACAGTAAAAAAAGAAAAAATGCTAGATCGTTAGAAAATACTTGGAGCTATGATATCTTCGTTTGAAGTATTCATAAAAATTCGTGGGGATCAATGGAGGGATTTACGCAGGAAAATACTTTTAATGGTTTCACAATGTTGATTTTGGATAAATAACAAAGACACCCTGTGGCGATTGAACGATTCGATTTTGAAGCTAATCGTAGAACGGCTTAGCGAGTGCTAATACCTTAGGGTCACTTTCTGTGGCGGCACGTTTACGATCAGCGATATATATATATATATATATATATATATATATATATATATATATATATAAAGATGGATAGGGAAGAAGACCACAAGCTGGCTTGGTAACGATCGGATCAATTTGAGGTTGCATCAGAGGGCTACCTTAATTGGAATGTTCAATCGACTACTATGTTTTCGAACAAGTAAAACGACGGAGTACAACGACGGAGTACAACGACGAATTAAAACGACGAAATAGAAGGTAAACCTGTCCCGAGAGAAAGACAAAGAGAGAAAAAGAGAGAGAGAGATAGAAAGAGAAAGAGTAAAAGAGAGAGAGAGAGAGAGAGAGAGAGAGAGAGAGAGAGAGAGAAATATACAGAAAGAGTTACGTTAAATTTCTCTAAAGAGAATTTCTCTCTAAGGCATAATCGATTGTAAAATAAACGGTATTGTCTATCTATCTATCTATTTATTTATCTATCTATCTATCTATCTATCTATCTACCTATTTATCTATCTATCTATCTATCTATCTGTAAAACGATCGATAAAGGAACTTGAGAAAGAAGAGCCGTGGGTTGGCATGCTTTCGAACTAAATGGAGCTTCAACGACTACGGCTACGATTATGAGGAGGACAACGACGACGACGACGACAACGACAACGACAATGACGACGATCCGAGACAAGGAGAGAAGACGACGATGCTCTAACAAGTGGCTGTAGACCGTAACGATCGGCTCTGCCTTCCTACTTCTTCACCCCCTTACAATACCCCTTTTCCCTAGCCTTAATGTAAGGAGACGTATTAAACGCTAAGTATTAAAGAGTAGAAACCTAACTCTGTGTGTGTGTGTGTGTGTGTGTGTACACGTATGTATGAGCATGTATAAGTGAATAATGCACATATGCACGCACGCGATATTCACGTTACTTGTAACAAAACCTAAAATGTTCTTTGAAAGAAAGACCGATTAAATCTTAAGGTGTCCTGATTAAAAAGAAAAGAGAAAGGAAAAAGGAAAATAATATAATAATAATAATAATGATAATAATAATAATAATAATAATAATAATAATAGGGAGAATGTGCCGATGAGAAAACGCCATGAGCATTCGTTCGACCTTATGTTCCAAACAATTAAATCTAAATTAATCAATACTGCATAAAAAGCGCCATTACATGTAACTTCTTTCGCGTTCTTATGTATTTTTCATTAAAATTTTTTTGTCACTTTTTTCTTTTTGTTTCATTTCTTAAAAATAACCTTACTTTGTTCGTTCATAGCGAGAATTAATTGTTATTTCATATCTTTGGTAGGATCGATTTTTTTTTCACTCTCTTTCTTTTCATATTAAAGAACAATTATGTTTTAATACGATAAAAAAGTTATGTTAATATATATATATATATATAAAACAAAAGAAAAATATTTATTCATAGATTATTTCTAAAGTTTAATTAAAATGATTATGGTGAATTAAGAATAATAAAAATTGTAGATTAAAAGTTATCTATGTGTGAAATGTTGATTGGGCAAAAATAGAAAAAAAAAAAAAAAAAGAAAAAAAAAAAGAAAAAAAAGAAATAATAAAAAATATCACAAATCTATTTCGCGACACATATTTCCTTCGTTTTTCAAATGGAAATTATTGTCTTTACATCAGAAATCGAAAACTTTTCTACCGCGTTAGTAAAAACAAACAAAAAATTCGTTTGAAAGTTCGAACACGTAGAATGTTTCTTTTTTTTTCTTTTCTTTTCTCTTCTTTTTTTCTTTTTTCTTTCGAAGAATATTTGAGATCACAGACGATATTCGAAGTTAAAAAGATCGCAAAAGGAGATTTCTAAAGTCATCGAAATCTTTGGTTGAATAAGAATTCTCTCTCTCTCTCCCTCTCTTTCTCTCTCTCTCTCTCTTTCTCTCTCTCTCTCTCTCTCGTTCTCGCGCGAGTTTTAATGGAGAAAGCTTTATCGAAAAGTTCGATCGCGTTCTTTTTCAAGGCGACGATTTACAGGAAGCTGACCTCAAGCAAGAATTTTCTTCTACCTTTGAAAAAAGATTTCTTCCTTTTTACGTTTAATGGTCTCTCCGAGAGGGAGAGAGAGAGAGAGAGAGAGAAAGAGAAAGAGGAAAAAAAAGAAAGAGAATTTTTATCAGATCACACACTACCATCTCCTTTTCAACGTTTTTCACGTTTCACTCTTTACCAAGTTATGTGGAAATTATTTGTTATCAACGAATCTTATGCATAGGATATTTTACATTTAACGCGGTCACGCAATATTTCAAAGAAATTATTATAATTATTCGACTAAAGTAAAGTAAAGTAACGCGTTAAAATAAAACTCACGTTCAAAAATTTATATATAACATAAAAAGTTAGATATAACACATGTGAATTTTTCTGTTTGTATATTTGAAATAATGGCCGAATGAAATGTTATATAGATGTAATATAAATGAGAATTTGGAAAATCGAGCTTGAAAAAAATATCCCAAACGATATTGCGTAAAATGGAAAATTCTGGGAGACATTAACAAAAAAAAAAAAAAAAAAAGAAAAAGAAAAAAAAACCAAAAGAGAAAAAATCAATAAATTAAAGAAAGAAGAAAATGTAGATATCATTTGAATTAAATATTTTACCAACGTCAAACGCGCAATATAATTTATCGAACATTCATATTCGTATATTTTTTTTCTTTTCTACTATGAAGCAGAATTGTACGGGATTTTCTTAAAAAAAAAAAAAAAAAAAAAAAATATATACTTAATGTTCGAAAACAATTTTCTTAAACTACGGCCAAAGTTACGCGTTAAGTTTCGTAAGTTCCTCTTGCGTATTATCTCAGTCAACTTTATCGACAATTCATGTAACGAAGAAAGGGAAGTATAGTTCCTTGTAACTACGTGTATTTTATTAATTTCCATAGAAAACTTACTTATTTCCATAGAAAATTATTCTTTATGATATAAAGATCCAATTGGACGGGAGGTGAAATTTTCTCTAATGAATATCTCGGCAAAAATTTCTTATGAAGAAAAATATCTTCCAATACTTTATATTAATGTCTCATATATGTATATATATAATACGGAATATTTTTCACATATTAACCTATCGATCTAAGGATTAATTTTATTTAAGGCAATTTCGTAAATTTTGCACTTGACACCACATATATATATATATAACGTTAAAAAGAATTATTAACCGACGGACAACCAGCGTTCACGCCGTAATAAAATAAACTTACGTGGGATTCAACGAACGTTAAATCAATAAATTATTCGCTTAGAAGTACGATAGCATTGATTGAACGTGTATCTTAAACATAAATAATAAGGAATTATTTCGAGAGTGTAAGTTTCCAAAATTCGCGGGTAACATTGGAGGAAATGTCACGTGACTAGAAATATATCGAAGAGAGACAGAAAATACGCGAGAGAGGGCGCACGTAGTATGAGAGAAGCACATGCCGGCTACTCACGACCCACGACCCACGGATCTGTCAAATGCATACATACATACATACATACATACATGCATACATATTTATATACCTTCTCTTCGATTATCTTCTCTTTAGAGGTCCACGATAAGCAAAAAAAGAATTCAATGAGTTCTCTTAATTTTTCGAACGTTCCACGTAATATAAATTCACAGTAGGAGTACTTCCGTTCGATCTCCATTTGAGAAAAGTAGAAAAGGTGAGACGTGCTTTTCGTTCGTTTATCTTCGTCGCTTTAATCCAACACCGATATGTCTGGCTCTCTCTCTTTCCCTCTCTCAATATATATACACATATATATATATATATATATATATATATATATATATATATCATTCTATCTTTCGCTCCCCTATGTCACCCTCACCCTCGACACACGTAGACACACGCTCGCACACACACATATATTGTATGTATTTCATCTAAGAGAGAAAACGACAGAGACCACAAACATCTACCTACATCTGTATATATATATATATTTACACTATATACATATATATATATATATATATATATATATATAATAGAAGTAGTAAGAGTAAGTGAGACAGAGAGAGAGAGAGAGAGAGAGAGACAGAGATGCGCGGGCGCATTCGCAAAATTACAGCATCTATGGAGACGTGCGCACATCTTCTTGTCGAGTGTCGAGTGTTGACGGTTTCGAGCGCGCACAATGATCGACGTAAATTCGAAAAGATCGATCAAAAGGTAACGTGCGATCTCCTCTTACGCTTTTTATATGACAATAATGACAACAATGACGACGACGACGACGACGACGACGACGACGACGACGACGACGACGACGACGACGACGACGACGACGGCGGCGGCGGTGATGACGACGATGACGTCAACAATAAAAATAAATAGAAATAGAAATGAAAATGGTAAAAGGAAAAAAATAAGATATATGAGACACACACACACACACACACACACACACATATATATATATATATATACATGTAATAATAGGAGCACAAGGAGAGCGTCAGTGACGACACACGATGTGGCCTTAACCTCATCGAGCACGAAATGAACGACACGCAAACACATAGAAATCTTTTCGTATACAATATATACATACGTGATACGAATGAGATAGTTTTCTCTCTCTCTCTCTCTCTCTTTCTCTTTCTTTTTCTCTTTCTCTCTCTCACACACATACACACACACACACACGTATCCACAAAAAAGCATACACACGCATGTTCCCTACGATAAAAGATAAAATTTATTGAAAAAATTATTTGAAACGTGTTGTTACGCACATATATACGTATACATATACATACATATATATGTATATATATATATACACATACATACATGATATATATCGTTCGGTCGTATCAACTCGATCGTCCTTACCTGCTTCACTAGTGGGAGTAGTGTCTGTTCTATGCTACGGGTCTTAATCTCTAGGGTGGCTGGATCTACGGGGTCGGGTGTCGCCATGATTCGAACACAACTCCGGCGCTCCGTACATTCGAGCCACGGCGAGAGGGTTCGTTGCTCCACCACCACCCCGCGCACACCTCCTGCCCTCTATCTTTCTCTTTCTTTCTCCAATCGACGCAATCACTCTACTACCTTTCTCTTCTCTCTATCTATACACACATACATATATATATATGTACGTATGTGTGGATATATATATATGATATATATATATATATATCTATCTCTCTCCCTCTCTTTACCACGACGGAATGGCGCGCGCGCGCGCGCCCTATCGCTACCGGAGCGACGCCGCCCGCCGAGACGGCGACGCCCGAGCAACTATTCGCTACTCCGACCAAATTATATTCCCCGGTGTAACTATCGCCCCTCACCCCTAAGCCCCCTCCCCCTCTAACCCTGACGTTCACTCGTCGCGACGCCGGCTCCCTCGGCTTGACTATTACCCCATCTGTCGACTTTTCCAATAACCTCCCTCCTATTTTATCTTATTCGTCCATCAACCGCCAATGATTATTTTTCTTTAAACTATTTTATTCGATATCGAAATAATGTTAATACTTACTTATGATTATTTACGTGGATGTTTGTTACCTTAAATGACAGCGTTGATTTTATCAATTATAATTCGTATCGACGATATATAAAAGTTCAGATCAATATTTTCAACGAGAAATTTAGTCGAGGAAGAATTTGTGGTAAATCTTTATAATGATTTTTAAACTTAGGAATGATGGGATGAATTTTTTCGAGAGAAAAAACGAGAGAGAGAGAGAGAGAGAGAGAGAAAAGAAATCGTTTAGAAAAAAAAGATTTGTTCCTTCGGGAGAATAGTTTACGGATGAGAATGAAAATTTTTTAAGAATAATTCATATTAATTAATTTTAACGTTCCGAATTAATTATTTTTGACGTATATTTTTGTCTTTTTGTTTTTTCCCCATTTATCATAATCAATTTAGTATTTTACTTGAATTCATCGTTGAATCCACGTAAATCCCGACGTTTCCTTTGCATTCTTCGTGAAAAATAAGTTTCGTATAGTGGCGCCCCTTTGAAATCTGCGATGAAAGCGAAGAAGCTCGTAAGCTCCCATCACTGATTTTCATATATATGCTTTAATGTTACACGTTTAGTTTCCTTGAAATAAACGATTAGCCATTTTCAAATTTCCTTGAAATAGTACGTTCGCTAACTTAATCTGATTAATCTGATTCATTTTAAGAACAAAAAAAAAAAAGATTAAGAAAATAATAACAATAAATAGTTCGTTAAAAATAATGTATAATATTTAATTAATTGAAATTTGATTAAAATTTCTCAAAATATGAACTTGCTTGTATATATATTATATTCAAATCGATATATTAATCTATGATAGATCATACGATCAATCGAATGCGATGAATAATAATCAAACGAAATTAAACAGTATTAATGTATACATATATATATATATATATATATATATATATGTATGTATACATTACATTAATACGTATTATGTAATGTATACATTAATATGTATACATTACATAATACACTTGCATATAATGCACATGAATAATAATTATATATAATTTGATCTGTATATTCAATATATAAACACCATATGCATTGAAGTGTGATATGATGTAAAATAGAATTAATATATTATATATATATGTATATATATATATATATATATATATATATATATATATATATATTATACACGTATGTAGGTATGTTATCTATTATAACGGTATAACATTGAAAATTTTTGCAATTGCTTTATCGGTAAACAATGATTCAAATTCTCATGATCATTGATATTGAATACCACAGAGTAACATATGACTATGGGGAATGGAATGATAGTAATCGATATTCTGTAGAAAATTAATCTATGAAGGAAACCTCGGAAAATGTACGTATATATGTATATATGTGTGTACGTGTATGTGTGAGAGAGAGAGAGAGAAAGAAAAAATTCGAGAAGTTCTAATATATCGTATAATATTTTTACACAGAAATCTTTATTGTTTTCTAAAAAATGTGATTTTCACAATTGCCATCTATCAATGACAATGATTTTTAAATGAAAAAAAAAAAAAAGAAAAAAAATACGTCTCGTAATGGTTCCCTTCTCTTATATCGATTGAAAGAACAAATGACACAGGAATAATAATTAACTCGAACGAACATTAACTGATTCCTAATTCGTCTGTATTTTTTTTCCTCCCTCTTTTACTTCTATTTTCTTTTTTCTTTTATACTTTTTTTTTCTTTTTCTTTTTTTTTCTTTTATTTTTTTTTTTTTTTTTTTTTTTTTTTTTTTTTTTTTTTTTTTTTTTTTTTTTTTTTTTTTTTTTTTTTTTACTTCTTATAAGACCAACTTGTCATGGAAGACGAAAAAAAAAAAGAAAAAGAAGAAAAAGAAAACGAACGAAGAACGAACAAAGAAAGATAGGGACAACGCTCTCGCGCTCTACGAACGTTTACTATTATATCGAAATATAATTCTATTAAATACGACTAAATCTAAGCAATAGTAGTATTATTAGTAGTAATAGTAGTACTAGTAGTAATAGTATTAATAATAATAATAATAATAATAATAATAATAATAATATGTAAAGCTAAAACATGACTAGTGCTAAAATTCATTCGTTCTAACTATTAATACGCACGTCCGACAAATAATAATAAATCAATCTATTGATTCTTCTATGTTATCTTTTATAGCGGTAGTTAACCCGTACGGTATTTAATTATTTTTCTTTTTTTTTTTTCTTTTTCTTTTTTTTTTCTTTTTTTCTTAGCATGAAACGCGTATTCATTAAAAGAAACATTTGCCGTTTTACGATTTGAACGAACTAAATTAAACATCTTAAACATCCTTAACGTTATTTCGAAAATATCTTTCTACCGTAACGATTCAACGATATTTTTAAACGCAACGATATTTCAAAACGGATAGGAAGTTTCTACTTTTCAACACTACATTGATACGGACATTCTCGTGATAATCGTCGATCGAACGTCATCGTCATCGATCGATTCGAAAAAAAAAGAAAAAAAAAAAAAAATAATAAATAAATAAATAAAAAGAAAAATTCCCGATCGTATCCGTCAAATTTCTATCAACATTCGCAATTCATTTTTTAACATTGATAACAATTTTGTTCTGATCGGGTGTTAAAGGAGTTTTTCTCTTAACATGCTTATCCGGTATTTTATCCTTACTGATAACAGCAGCATTGTTACAACAGGCCATTCCACCTTTTCTCTTTCTAAGCGATTCGGTTGGAAGATACTCGGCCGGTCTCAATAGCTGTCTGAAATTGTATGGTCCATTAATGTCCTCCGCATCGTATTCGACTCGACGATTCTCTTGTCGCTTTTCTACGACTGTCGGTCTTAACAAATGTCTCACGTCAATTGGAACACCGAATCCGTTCTTCCAAAGATCTTTTTGTAAAAGTATGGCGTTCTGATTAACGACGAAACGATCCAAACCATTTTTCACCTGATTATTGTTCTTATTTATATTATTAATATTTTTATGATTTTTATTATTGTTGTTCATATTAATATTATTATTATTATTATTATTATTATTATTATTATTATTATTATTATTATTATTATTATTATTTCCCTCCTTCTCCCGATTATTTCTTCCAATGTAACCGTTCTGTTTTATGTCACTGGCACGATACAATATTTGCCTGTCGTTTATATTATTCTTCAAACCATTCGTAATCTTCAATCCATTCAAACCCTTCCTTTGATCGATCCTTCCGTTGTTCGCGATACTCCGCCAATTCAACTCATTCCCATACCCATTTATGAAATTCTCTCGTTTGTGATTTGCATCGCCATATTTATCGGCCGCTCGTGTTTGTACGCCATTTCGATCGTTGAAACGCGGAGAGTCGACTGCAAACGATCTACCGTACGGATTGCACCCTCTAGGCCGCATGTTTTTGCCATGCAGGTCATTAGTCCTTGTACTGAAAGTATGAATAATGTTAAAGGTTTTACTTAGACGAAAGATTAAACACGTTTTACTTCGATCGTTTAATTCCCATGAATGATTATAAAATACTAGTTCTATTGATTATCGTCGACTACTCTATACTATACATTTATATGAATAATGTTTAAAGAGAAAAAAAAAAAAAAAAAAAAAAGAAAAAGAAAAAAGGAAAGAAAACTATATTTCTAAATGAGCGAAAGACTTATTACAATGATCTACTGATGTTAAAATTTTCTTTTGTTTATTTTACCTGGAAGTTTGCCATGATACCTCTGATAATGATATAAAAGATATAAATAGATATTAGTTAACAAAGAGTTTGATGAAGGCTTCGCTCGAAAATAATGTATTTCGATAGAAAAAGAAAAGAGGTTAAAAAAAAAAAAAAAGAAAAACGAAGAAGACAGAAAAAAAAAAGAAATTAATCGATTAATAAAGATAAAGTAAAACAAAAAAGAAAAAAAAAAAAAAAACCTAGAATTACAAAAAAAATTTTGTCACGACGAATCGGACAGTCTTACATCGGAGAAACGTACCTTATGGATTTCTCCGCATTGTCTTTTCTTTCTGATCCATCCGGATTTCTCAATGCTTTGTGCCAAATTTCGGAGAGATGCTGTTCCGGTGCTACCACAAAGTCGCCCTGAGCTGCCAGACGATCCATCCTCTCGGCACTCACTTCCAGAATCTGACCCGTTCGACTCCTGTTTGCCAACCGGGAGAAATTCATTAAATTATCCTCATATCATTTAAACCAATGCCAAACTATTCTCTATGTATAATATCGACTAGTATACTGTCCTTCTCCTTTGAAGGACACTAATATACATTCTAGTCCGAGGAATATCCAAATTTTCGATTTAAATCAAACTACATACCTATAACATACATACCTATCTAATATACATCTATGCCAATGAGTAATATAACACGAATTATACACACACATACACACACATACACACACACACACACACACACACACACACATACACACATAAAATTATTTTACGAAAGAGCACAAATTTGTACAGTTGTTAAAATTAGCCATTTTGCTACATATAATTAGAAAAAAAAAGAAATTGAATTAATTATAATTCAATTGATGGTGATAATTAATTATAATTCAGTTGATAAAATAAAAAAAAAATTAAAATATATACGTATAGATCTTATATTGTTCCATTGAAAAATTATTTAAAAAAAAAAAAAAAAGAGAAAAAAAAAGAGAGAAAGAAAGAAATAAAGATAATACTCCTTTTTATGACAACCTCGCACGACAGAATAATGAAACAATTTTTTTGTTTGTTTGTTTGTGACAAGAAACGAGTGCACACTTTTTCCTTGTGATTTATGAAAGTAGAATGAAGAGAAAGGAAAGAGAAAAGAGAAAGAAAAAAAAAAAAAAAAAGAGAGAAAAGAAAATGCAAATGTCAATCGATTTCGATGCTCTATATCGAGCTGGCAAAGAAAGTGAATACGCATAAATATTTTTAATATGAGATGCATAGCCGCTCGTACAAAGTTTGGCAATGCTCCAAATGATTCTTGCTAGTGATTCCAACAAGGTATACATATATAAATATACGGTTATTAACTTTAATGGCTCTATATTTTGAACGATTCTTTCGAAGAAACAAAATGAAAAAGGAAAAAAAAAAAGAAAAAAAAAAAAAAACGAATCAATGATCCGTATGACATTGTTAAAAACTTTAACATTGTTTCCGAGTAAGACAAATTTCTCTTAAGGAAATTAAAAACAGAAAGGAGGGAAAGTGAAAGTTAGATAAGTTGATGGAAAAAAAAAGAAAATAAATAAAATAAAATAAAAAAAAAAAAAAAAAAAAAAAAAGTAAGAAAAGAAAAGAAATCGTTTGAAATCGTTACCAATCGAGGAATAAATTGGCGATTGAAATAAACGCAAATGAAATATAAATTAAAAGGGGAATTAAAAAAAAAAAAATGTCTCTTTATCTAATCGTCTAAGCTAATAGACGAATTTCGAACGAAATATGGTACCTCGCTGAAGGATGAAGGTCATTTTCTAGCTGTATCAACGGTAAGTCCCAGCCAACTTCGTCTTCTTCGAAGTCCGAACCACTTCCGATGCGAGTGCCAAAATCATTCGAAAAATTGAGCGATCGAATTTCCGATTCAATCATAATCGTTTAGAATGAAATATTATAATCCTCTCGATATCATTATTATTATTATTATTATTATCTTTTTTATTTTATTTAAACGATCAATCTACTACTACTTACCTGCTCATTTCTTCTTTTAAATCCCGATAATATTTGACGGTCTCCTCGTTTTCTGGTTGAGAACCTCTTCGATATCGCAAAATTGGTTGGACCATTTTAAATCCATCGGGACGAGCATAATCAGTTGGTGGTTCCTCGATATCGTTTAATCGGACACCCGGTTTGTTCCGTCGAAGATTCTTATGAATATCTTGATTCTTCATATGAACCTATTTTTATAAAATTTATTTTTATAAACCTCTTAACAATTTCTTCCTTCATTCGTTTTTATTTATTTTATATTTTTCTTCCTTTTTTTTTTTCTTTTTTTTTTAATTTTACTTATAAATATTATTCAAGGATATAAAAATAATATTGACATCGTTCGAACACTTAACATACATTTTGAGAAAATTGAATTAGATCAGCTTGTCTCAATTTAGGATGAATAGGATCCTTCATAGGCGGTGATTTGTGTACCCTTTCCTCTTTTTTGTACCATCTCTGTACGATGAACTTAGCGTCCTCCTCCTTAATGCCCTCGGTGATCAATGCACGTATCGCGTCTTCTTGATTATCACAATTATTCAAGATATTCTTGAAATGTTCCTCTGATTCCACGCCAAAACGTTTGCGAACAGAATAACCTCTGAAGTCTGAAACGTATGATTATCATTTATCATTTGTATATCATTAATAATTATAATTTTTATTATCATTCATAATATTTATATATTTATGTCGTTCAAATGAGATCATTTAATTTGTATTATTTCATTTCTTATCATTTTTATTCCTCGTTTTGCGTGTAAACGATAACTGATAAATGATTTTAAAAAAATATTTACGACTCTGTATAACAACAGCAGCGTCGTTCTCTTTGGAGTTTTCTGTCTGAGATATTTCATTTTCATCATCGTTTCTTATAATTTCTATTCTGGATTCTCTACGCAGTACCAATGTTTCCTCGTCTAAGAAAAAAAAAAAAAAAAAAAGAAAAAATAAACGATAATTATAAGAAACCAATGAATTATTTAATTCAATGAAAGCAATCATTATTGTTATTGGTTACTAACTTTGAACTTTCTTCAATACGGTAGCCTCTTCTTCGGCACGTTTCCTCAACATTTCCTTTTCAACGTGTTTACGTGTTAACCAACCTCTGATATGCCGTTGAAGTGTAACGACAGAAATTGCAAATTGCCACTTTTGTTTGTTAAAGCGAATTTTTGCTAACCATCTACGAACGCAAGCTTGTACCATTATGATCTTCTTCAATTGTTCCTCGTACATTTTTGACAAGAATTCGACATGGTAATATTTTAAAAATACTTTTGTCTTTCCCAATGCCCAACCGTCCATCTTCAAACGTATCAAAAGTAATCGACAATTGTCACGATTGGCTACCACTCGTTCGTCATAACCAAATGCAAGGAAACAGTATCTAATATTATATATGGATATAAAAAAAAAATAAAAAAAAAAAAGAAAAGACGATATTTAATAAAAATATATATAAAAATTTTTTGTAAAGGATCGAAAGATAATTATTATTTATTATAATTCGAATTACCTCTTTAGAAACTCATTGAAAGGTATTCTATGAGAGAAACCATTTTGTCTTATTCGAATGGTCTCCAATACTCCAGTGTATCTCAATTGTTTTACAACTTTTTCCTTGTCGAAGAAACGTGGGCTTCTTGAATCGTTCGGTTTAATACACCTGACGAATTGCGGAGAACCCGAGACCATTTTTTGTAAAAGATCCATCAAGGAATAACGGAAGTATGTTGCCACTGTTTGCTGAGCTCTTGATTGTGATGCTAAGCCACGACTGGAGTAACGTTCCTAAAATAATTATATTAATAGAAAACTGTCAAGGAGTAAGATGTATATATGAAATATTATAATTCTTTGATATATCTCGCGTGTACCTTTGTATTTTGAATAGATTGCGACAACTTTCTCGAGTCAGTTTCATGGACGGCTGAGTAGAGGTTACCGGTTTTGGTGATCGGACACTGGAACAAGAAGCGGACCATGTCGAATTGAGATTGCCGTACCAATTGTATTACCTCAGGAGGCAGGAAGTTTCTATTCTTCTCAAGAAATCCTTCAGCTTGGTAAACTACACGTCCAGCGAAATGATGAACCGCGAAACAAACGGCATCGGATTTTGGTCTTACGTAAAACTTCGATTTTATGTTGTTGTGAAATTTCTCTGTTGATTAATAAATAAATAAATCAATCAATCAATCAATCGTACGAGACAAATAAATAATACGAGATATATCGATTGAATTAGATTTACAATTATCCACGTATTTCGTAATACTTACCAATCAGTGATCTATTGGTCGCCCGAGGAAAACGACTTTCTTCGTCCAAAAGTGCCAACAACCCCATTGGTTTGCTCAATAGCATATCTAGAACTGGTCGATTATCTGAAAACTCAACGAGATCTACCGGTATACCCTCGGCCATGTACTCCTGTTGTTCCCAAGTAAATATATGCTGATTGAAATAATACTGAATCTGTTCGTTCGCTATATTTATGCAAAGTTGTTCGAATGAATTCCGTGGGAAATTCTCGAAGCCAAATATATCCAACAAGCCAATAGCCAATGGCTCGTAATTGGGTGAACGATTGAAGCACAACAGGCAATTTATTTGATTGACCATCCAATCGAAGAGTCTTCCGTAAAGTCCTTTAGCCATGGCATCACGAGCGGCACAAGCTTCGATTACGGTATTATTTCTTGTGATCGTTTCACCTCTCGTCATGACCGAGTTTGATGTTAATGCCTCCAATAAATCGTTTGGTTCGACACCCAACAATTTTGAAACTATTGAAACGATCAAGTTTATAAATTAACAGAAATGATCTATTTTTGTAATTGGACTATTATCAAAATAAATATACAATTCGAGAAAGGAAATTTCTTACCTCTATCGAGAGGAGCAGTATCTATGACTCTACTCTTATTATCCGTATTATCCTCACTAGGAACTTCAGCAAACTCGATATCCCCTAAATGAAGTATAGCTGCCAATACTCCATAAACAGTATCCACTTCGCTATCCCGAAAGCCTAATACTTTGAAGCCAACTTTTAGTTGTTGAAACTTATCCACGTAATTTGGAGAATTATGACTACGATCTGTAAGATATCGATGATGTTCCCGAAGGCTACTATCCAAATGAAACTCGGCTAAACGATTGTCAGCCGCTAAACCATCGTACATGTAATAAAATACATGAAAATTTCGTTCGCCCCTGTATAAACGAATAAAAATTTATTTCAACATTCGTTAGTCCCGTTCCTAGCTTCTGTGTTTCTTTTTTTCTTCGTATAATTTTTTTTTTGTTATCATTTAAATATCCAAATGAAAAATAAACAAAAAAAAAAACAACACATATAATTGACAATGCTTACTCAGCCTGTGCTACCACACGAGATTGTTCCAAAAGATAAACGGAAATTCTTGCTCCAGTGACCTTGCCACCTTTGGTCATTGTCAGATCCAAATACTTTCCAAATCTCGATGAGTTAGCGTTAATACCAGTCGTGGCGTTTCCAAAGGCTTCCATTATCGGATTTATCTGTAGAATTCTCTCTTCCAAATTACGATTCGGTGCTTTGCTGAGATATACCAATTGCTTCAACAACAAATTTGCACTTTCTGTCTTTCCTGCCCCTGATTCACCGCTGATCACGATCGCCTGATTTTGACGTTGATGGAGAAGCGCTTGATAGGCTGCATCAGCGACCGCAAAAATGTGTGGTGGATTATCTGACCTGGCTTGACCTTTATATCTTCTTTGTTCCTAAGAGAAGAAAAGATTACAAAAAAAATAAAAAAACAAACAAACAAAAAAGAAAGTTCAATGATTCTAAATGGTATAAAAAAAAAAAATATGTAACTTACGATTCCAGTGTAAAGGCCCAAATTGGTAAATGGATTAACGGCAACCAGTATATCACCGATGTAAGTATAAATCTGGCCCTGTTCGTAACGATGCTGTAATTGATCAACGATTGCATCCTCCGATAACATATCAAGAGCGGCCAAATCGTCCATATACATTTTTTCTGGTCTGGCTTTACGATCGGTTTTAAGTTTACCGTGTTTGGTCGTTACTTCCGGCTGTCTTTGAACTCTACCATCGGTTCTTTGTCTACGAATTTCATTAGAAAGTTCTTCCCTGATTTCCTCTATCTGAGATTCGATATCCATCAACAACGGATGCTCTTTGAGTTCGCTAGCAAACGGTCGATGTTCTAAATCCTTGACGAGACATTCGGCAATGAAGTCCAAAACTTCTGGATTATGTATGTCAGGATTTTTCAATGATGGGGGTGGATTTCTAGGTATTTGAAAGAGCGCTCTCATGGGATGAAGTTCGGACAGGGGTGGATCACCCTCGGCCAATTCAATCGCTGTTATTCCAACCGACCAAACGTCGCATCGTGAATCGTAAGAAGAATCCAATTGTTGTTCACAAGCTATTACCTGATAATTGATAAAAAAAATATTTTCGTCGATTCTCTTCTTTGTTCGTTATCTATTTGGATTTACTAAGATAACGGGAAAAGAAAAGAGAAGAGAAGAAAAAGAAAAAAAAAGAACTGTCAAAAGATGATAAATATACCTCGGGTGCCATCCAGTATGGCGTACCAACAGAAGTATTTTTCCTCGCCAAGGTCTCAGCTAGATGAGAAGAAACCCCGAAGTCTACCAGTTTAACTCGTGCTTCTTCCGTTAATAAAATATTATGACCTTTGACATCTCGGTGCATACAGTGATTACCATGAAGATAAATCAATGCTTCGACAGTTTCTCGAAGTATATACGCTATTTGCCTATCCGTTAGACGGGTAGCACGTTTTTTTAAACCCTGGACAAGATCGGTCACTGAGCCTCCTGTGCATAACTGGAACATGATTCATTAACTTTTCACGCAGTTGCCTTTTAATGTATATATGTAGCTAAGTAAGTACATATATATATATATATATATATATACATATACATATAACTGGTTAAATTATATATACTATGTATCCACAAACACATTCATTATTATGTCGAGAAGATTCTAACGTAGATTATATTTAAGTACATCGTCCACACATTCTTTGGAAAGTATATACACCATATCATCCTAATGGACGATGCGAATTTACGAATTTCTAATTACACTTCTTTATTATTATTATTATTATTCATCTGTACGCTCTTTAGCATGAACATGGTTTAAAAAAAAAAAAAGAAGGAGAAAAATTAACGCTTTAACTTTCATTACTAATTAATTAAAAGGAATATATTATAATCGAGAAAAATGTACCTCCATTACGAACCATAGTTGATCCTCATCCTGTGCAGGTTTTGCTCTTTTCAAATATAATCCATAAAATATTGGTATATTAGGATGGGAGCTTAGATCTCTTAATACAAGATATTCCTCCTCGATCTCTTCTATATTATCAGCTACATTTTCAAGAATCTTGATCGCTACTTTGTTGTCGGTTTCCTTATCGTAAGCGGAATATACTTCCCCGTAAGTGCCTTCCCCTATAAGCTCCTCCAAAATGAAACGATCTCCTGGATCTGGTATTACATCGAAGTTTACGTGTTGACTTAGACCATGATACGCCATATTGGTCCCACCACCGGTCATCTCTATATTAAAATAAAACAAATAAAAAGTAGAAGAAGAATTATGAGATCTTGATTTTTTTCCTCGGACGTCGATGATCGACGACGCTTCTTTTTTAATATTTTTTTTTTTCTTTCTGTAGTAATAATAATAAATAATAAATGATAAATAAATAATAATAATAATAATAATGATGATGATAATAATAAAATGAGATGTGCTCTTTTTCGAACGAATATCCGCTATTTTACTTCCATACTCTACGCATAAATATAACTGCTTTGGAATACTTGATCGGAGTTATACGCGTCTGTTAAGTAAAAAAATGAATAAAAAAAAAAAAGAAAGGTAAAAGAAAAACAAAATATCTTGATAATCGAATCCTTATATTCCTCATATTCTCGTATATACGTATCATAAAAGAAAAAAAAAAAAAAAAAGATCATCGGAACCGTCGACCTAATTATACACCGTGACCGCTTTCAACCTTCGAAGTTAATTCGATGCCGTATGAAGATATTAATCTTTCGCTATTAACATATTTTCGTTATTTCGCCTGTTCTCTGAATGACCTGAGATAAACGAGAAAATTCCTCGTGGATCCGTTCGAAGGAAAAAAAAAAAAAAAAAAGAAAAAAACATAAAAGAAAGAAAAAGAAAAGAAATAAATAAATAAATAAAAAAGGAAGAAATAAGTAATAATGTTAGTT
Source organism: Vespa velutina (assembly GCF_912470025.1). NCBI lineage: Eukaryota > Metazoa > Arthropoda > Insecta > Hymenoptera > Vespidae > Vespa > Vespa velutina. The sequence continues at coordinate 3,396,454 of NC_062193.1, read as the reverse complement.
TGCAAAATTGTAACGAAAAAAATGTTACCAACCAATTATATCACCCATTTTCACGAGAGAGTTTTACGTTTTCACCACACAAAAAAAAAACAAATGATAAGTAAAAAGAAAAAGATAGAGACAATAAGTATTCTCAATGTATATCAATCGAAATCGTAGAATATGTCAGTGTGAACACTGTTAGTCTTACTAGACACTTAAAATACGACTGGAGTGTCTTTCGTTTTCTAACCAGATACCTGTTAGTCCCTTAATTAGATTAGACTTTATAAGACCGGCGCACTTCTATGTGGCCCTCAACAGAAATAGGTCTCGCGAAAAAAGGAATATAGTCACGTGTCGATCCCATTTTGTTCTACCTATTCTTCTTTCTTTTTTCTTTTCCTTTTTCTTTTCATTTTTTTGCTTGCTATTTTTTCCCCTTTCTCTTTCTTCATCATGTCATTTTCTTTTTCATTTTTCTAATCTAAACATTATCAAATACAAATTATACATTATTTAAATTCAAACATAATCATATAAATTTCATAAATATCAAAGAAATATTTTTTTGGTTTTTTTTTTTTTTTCTTATTTACCAATTTTGTTTCTTTTTTCTTCGTTGAATTAATTTAATATTTTAATAATTTTTATTAGCTTTAACATTGTATTATCCGAAGGAATAAATTTTTTAATAAATTCGAATACGAACACATTGCATGTGTTTATAAATTTTAAAAAATATTAATCTCCATTAAATCCGTAATTTCGCATTAATTAATTGCTTTCAATCAATATTCAATTATTTATTTATATTTTAATGGATAACATTCCGAAGGTTAACCGCGAATATTCTGCGCCATTGTGCGAAGCCGGATAAAAGTCCGAAGCCAGCTACGGTTTCACACGACATTCTTTTTATACGGAATTGGACGAGACATTTATAGATTAAAGTTACATCTAGTTACATCGCACTTTTCTCATTTGTAATTCTTTATAATAGTAACATCAATCACTAAATGTGATCCTGTGAAAGGAAAAACGAATTTATACTTGTCTCTGGACGACACGCTTAAGGCAATTGATTAATCCTAAATCAAAAAAAAAAAAAAAAAAAAAAAAAAAAAAAAAACAAGAAATCAATTAAAGAACAGACGATCGAATAAAATTAATTCTCAAATAGAAATCTTTTCCAAATTTTATTCTATTATTACAATTTTCTTTTTCTTGTTTGTTTGTTTGTTTTTCTTTTTTAATGTCATTTCAATAAGTTTAGTTCATAAATTAAGCTAATAGTTACGTTCGAGATCATATCTGCTAATTTTAATAAACGTTAAGAAGCCATTTGAAACTAATACATATATTACATTTCTATTTAATCTATCGCAGCGATAGAGAGCAAGAGGAGGGTTTCACGTTCATCGCTTTTTCCTCCGCACAACGAATTCAATCGCATAAAGTTGTTAATCTAACCTGATCCTTGAACGTTGGAAAACTATGACGAATAAATTTTGCATAGAGATGAGGCATTTAAATCGGCTTGCTATTTTCAGCGTTCGAGAAAGCGTTAAAGAAAAGGCACATAATATATGATACATGTGTGTTGAATAAATTTAAAAGACAGGTCGTTTCATATGCACGATCTTCTTTTTCCGACTGAAAAAAAAGAAAAGCGAAAGAAAAAAAAAAAAAAAGAAAGGAAGAGAGAAAGAGGTAGAGAAGGAGAGAAAGGGAGAGAGATGATAAATTAAAAAAAGAAACAAAATCTTTTTTCCATTTTAGATTTGAAGGAGTAACGTTACTATCGTGAGAACGATTACCACGCGCAGATCGATGAGAAGAGTCAAGGTTCGTCAGATCCGTTAGTTGTTCAACTAAACAAAAAAAAAAAAAAAAAAAAAAAAAAGAAGAAAGAAACAACAAGAAGTGCATCATTTATTTTTCCTTTTTTTTTTCTTTTTTTCTAAACCGAACACCCACAACGATCTTTTACATCGTCGACGATCGAAAATGTTCTCAAGTGAAACGATCAAAATGTCGATCGATATCACACCCATTCGATTCCTCGTAGATTTAAAAAAAGAAAAAATATATATAACCGTAAATCTACAATTTCTGATTGAAATGGTCGAGAAAATCCTATGAAAAGAGAAAAATGGAAAAGAAAAAAATATACATATAAAGAAAAAAGGATCGAACTTCACGGATCGATAATCCTTTCCCCTGAAGGTGTGCATAGCCAGTATCGATCGCACGGCAATAACCGATCGGACTATCCGATCACGTGTTCACGGAGGTATTAGAGCGAAGAAACCCAACGTGAAATCGGCTTAAAGATCCAACTGTGCAAAGTAATGTCTCTCTCTCTCTCTCTCTTTCGCTACGGCATTAGACTGTCCGTTACTGCCTTTTCTACGATATTCCCTATACGTTTGATACACTATAGATCATCGAAACACACGGTTTCGATATATCGAGGTGGCTTCATTTCTCTACAAGAAAAAATAAAAAAATATATATATATATATCATAGATATGTAAATATATAGATAAAAAAAAAAAAATATATATAGACTAAAATTACGAAATTTGCCTATCGATCTAATCCCCTATCGTTATCTAATAACTACATTTACAATTGAATTATTACTCCGTATTATAGCTGTATGTTAATTCTAATTTAAAAAAAATTTTTCTTCATAAATAAAAAAGAAAAAAAACATTCAACGTTATGACAAACGTCAATGATAATTTGAATCATTTGCTATCATATACACAAATGCAACTTATTTAACTATTGAAATATAGATTAAAATTAAATTTGATATCTTAATTTTAATATATTTAACAATACAATTGAATTATCATTATTATAATAACGATTTTAATCAAACATTTTGTAAAAAATTACAAAAATAAATATTATATAGAGATAAAATTGGATATTATATGGAAATAAAAAGACAATTTTTATATACCTACTTCAGGATATATATTATATTATATAGGATGTCCTAATTTTTATATAACAAATTCAAGACCGTATATAAATAAATAAATATATATATATATATATACATAAAGAGAGAGAGAGAGAGAGAAAAATCCAACAAAAAGTTTAGTCACTCTAGTTCGATACAGTTGAAACGTGAGAAACTTTCTCACTTGATAGCGATCCTTAGAATGTTCTTACAAGGAAATATATATATATATATATATATATATATATATATATATATATATATGTGTGTGTATAGACGAAGGTGAGTCGAACGAAACAAAATATCTTTTCTATCACGATCCGACGAATAACTGGATGAATCAAAATTCTAAAGGATAACACAAAATATACTTATATATATACACATACACAAACGTACATACACATACATTAGTCCCAATAGCACGGTTTCACACATCTAATTCCGTCGATTCGATCCTTTCAGCGTGACGGTGTAACGGTACGATGCGTTCTATCAATGACCACAAAGCCGCACCCTCTCTCGATGATTCTCTCTCTCTCTCTCTCTCTCTCTTTCTCTTTCTCTCTCTCTCTCTCTCTCTCTCTTTCTCTTTCTGTCTTCATTGCCAAGAGCGAAATGATCACGAGCGAAAAGCTTTCAATTAATATAATTCCCTTAATTTTAATTTTGTATTCTCGCAAACGTGAAAGTCCATTAACATATTAGAAGCGACACGATCGATGCATAGCAATATTTACATATTTACGTGTAAATAATATATGACCGCAAGTGATTTTATTAATATGTATCTATATATAGATAATTAATTCGTAAAACTTATTTCTCCTTCTTCTTTTTTATATCCAATGAAAAGAAAAATGAAATGACATTTACATTATTTACATTTCTGCTGATATAATAAATATCCATGCATAAAATTGAATCGACTTATCTCTGTATATTCTTTTTTTGTATTCCCTTCTTTTCTTTTATTTTCATTTTTATGTTTATTTATTTTTTTTTTTTTTTGTAGAAAAATATATAAGTGCATCGAAATATAGAATGCAACGTATGTTTAATATTATTACGAATATTTATCCATGAATCCAAACATTCAAAAATTATTTAAAAATCTTATCATCTTAAATTATATATATAAACAATATATATATATATATATATATATATATATATATATATATATATACTTAACATAATGGAATTTTAATATTATTATATTATATACATTTAGAAATCTAATCAATTTTTATTTATACCTGACAAAATATCTTTATATTAATTCTCTGCATTTTATATTTTATCTCGAAAAATTGATATTTAATCGGTTCTATGAACACATACACACACAGAGAAAGTGAGAATGATTGAGAGAGAGAGAGAGAGAGAGAGAGAGAGAGAAAAAAATCATTGGATTTTTAGGATCGATATCGGGTTTGCGGTAACTTCGCGACCGCAAACCCGAACGAACGAAACTCTACAGCAATATTTCCCAATGTGGGGCATATGACATGAAGGAAAAAGGGGAAATACATATATACATAGGGTAGGTATACATATGTATGTATGTGTATATTTACAAAATTTATATTGATTGAAGAGAAAGTCAAATTAATAATAATATTACCCATGTTTCTTTTTTCATTAAAAATAGATAGATAAATATCTATTAACATTATACGGATATATAATAATTTTCAAAATTTGATTGATTTTATTACGATTAAAGAAAAGAAACAGAGAGGAAAAAAGCATACACACACACACACACACATACTTTTAGAAAACACCGCTCTAATTGTAATGAGACAAGATAATTTATTTTCTTATATTGTCTTCATCTTGTTTCTCTATCTTTTGGATTAAATCAAATGACGCATATATCCACTCATCGGCATAAAATCGTATCGCGCTTCGTAGAAATCGATACTGTGTTTGTTTTTCACGGTACTTAAGAGAGAGCTTATTAGGCACACCAAGTCGAACATATTTGATTTCCGGGAACACGCGTGCACACGTATTTATGTGGTTAACTACGTAATGATGCGTATAGGTATACGATACAACCATATGCGCACGTAATAACGTCCATTAACGATTTGAAGATAAACTGACTAAAGAGAGTCGTGAAATATAAATGGTTTCGTTATTAGGACCGTAATTCTTATCGAGAGAAAGAAAGAGAGAGAAGAAGATATATTTATGACATAGCGATAATGATCTTACCGTCGATCAACGACCTAATCGTCAAACATAAATTTCTGCTGTTATCTTTATTTTTCTTTGATCATCAACACTTAGTCATTCGCGAAGTAGATAAGTAATTTTTTTCTTTCTTTTTTTTTTTTTTTTCTTTTTTTTTATTACCTACACTCTAGCTTCTCACCATGCCTTAATCTTTATTTTTTTGTAATAAGATGAATATCATTGATTTGATTAAGTGACATGTGCGAACTTTATGTTACAAATAGTTAATAATGAAATTTTGAGTTTTAACAAAGTCGAAATAAATTTTTATATCGAATTGATACATTTGTTAATATTTTATTTTGCCCTGGCAAATGATAATTAACGTTGAAGGAATTATCACGTTTTATATATCCTTATGAGTATAATTAAAAAAAGAAAAAAAAAAACAAAGGAAACGATATAATGGAAAGAAAGTTTCCAAATAAACAATATTACGATATAACGTATAACGAAAATATTATAGTAATCGATTTATTAATATGTAAAAAAAGAAAAAGTGGAAGAGAAATTTTCGTCAAAAATATTATCATTTATCGTTCGTTTACTTCGATAGAAAATAATTAATGATTCTAACGTTATTTATATTTTCAAATATATATATATATACACAAGTGAGGTCCTTCAAAAGTATTTGGGTGTCGTTGCACCTGCGGCTTCGTAGAAGTGTGTTAATGCCGTGATAATGCGAAGCCCTACTTTCAAACCTTTGACCGTTGTTGGACACTCTCTGCCGCTCGGCCGCTTTCATTCTCGTTACGGTCTAACTAACCTTCCTTCTTTTTTTTTTTTTTTTTTTTTTTTTTATTTCAATTGTTTGTCCGATCGTTCGAACTTATTTAGAAAAAAAAAACTATATATATATATGCATTTATATATATATAGTTATAAAAAAACTATATATATATATACATATATATATATATATATATATATATATATATATAATGAATAAATATGTCGTAGATATTCAATTAAAACGAATTTCTTCAATTTTTTCTTTTTTTTTTTTTTTTTCTTTCCCGTTTTCATTCTATAATTATAAAGTCGAGGAATCTTCTGTTCTCGTTTACTTTTCTTTCGAAGGAAAATATTTCTGTTAAACAATGATGTATATATATATATGTGTATGTGTGTGTGTGTGTGTGTGTGTGTGTGTGTGTGTATATATATACGAAAGAAAATTAGAAACGGTATGTCAAGATCGTTTTCTAAACTTCGCTAACGAGCTCCTATGTACCACCGTAAATAAGTACGAAAATTATGTGCATAAGTTATAGTTAACTTCGATTTCCCGTTGTAATGAACGATTCAAGATGGGAATCAGCAAAAAGCGAACATTACCGAGCAATACAAAATGAAATGTCATTGACTCATAGTCCTCGACTAATGTAAATCGGAAAGACGATTTTCCTCGCGTTATTAGATACATTAATGCACGTATTACTTCGAATAAATGAATAATCCGCTGAGTAAATATTAAGTTTAGTTAGAAATTATTTATTTAAAGATGAATAAATTGTTATATTTTAATTTAAATTAATACGATGATAATAGAATATCGTTCTAATAGATATCGATCGAGTATTGAGATTAATCCGAAACATATTGAATTTAGTAAAACTCATTGAAACGTGTAAATATCGATCCTATTTCATACGCTGAATTAATTACGTCTCCTATTACTTTGATTAGGTAATTTGATGAAATCAATCAATATCGATGTCAGTAAACAAGTACACTCCCATGACGATTTCGAACTACTTAAAGATATTTGCTAATCATAGATAAAACGATCGATTGATACATTGAATTTATGATTTATCGTAAAAAAAAAAAAAAAAAAAAAAATTAAAAAAGTAAAAGAACTAACGTTCAATCAAATATTATTTCTTACTAAAGATAACACCATAATCGGCCAATGTAGAACGCTCGTTGTATATTATAAAGACGACTGACTATACCGGCGTGCAATTAAAATTGGCAATACTTTATATAGAATTTTTTAATATTCAAGCTTATTCATAACGTTGGATACGTCTTGAAAAGGTACGTTCACTTGCTATAGCTAACTATAATCAGCCAACATTGAACGCTCGCCGCATAATAAGGATGACTATACTGGCGTGCAATGAAAAATGACACTTACTTATCTACGATCTTTTAATATTCGAATTTATTCGCATCGTTATATTTGTCTTAAAAAATTCTATCGCATGTTAGAAAAAAAGTTTCAATGAGTAAGTAAGAGAAAAAATATCTCTACAAAGTGTTATCCAAGAAAAATTAAATACACTGCTTTCGTATAAGCTTTCGAGATACTTTATCGCAAAAGAAAAGAAAAAAAAAAGAAAAGAAAAAAAAAATAGCTCGTACAAATTAAGTGAATGAAGTTAATATTTTTTCGATTGTAGTTTTAGTATATCGTAAAAAATTTGTTTTCATATTAATCGCTATTAACGATTTACATGACGCGTAAACAACGCTTTCAAAAATACTGAGGTTTCTTTTTTTTTTTCTCGTGATTGCAATCAACCGACAAAATGTTCCACGTATTACAAATTTTCAATGAATTTTGCATATCTTTGTTTTATGCCAATGATGGATTAACGCGCTCGATTATGATCAGCGCTCACATCGGATTCAAAACGACGATATAAATTTATATTATACATTATAATAAAAATATATTTAATTTAATATCCGATATAGCCGTCATTATATATATATATATATATTATACTATTATATATAATTTTATCTCTATATTTCCAACTATAAAATTAAATATGGATTTTTATTTTAATTTCTAGCTGTTAATTACCGGTCATTTGCATGAATAGTTGAAACGAAGAAAATGTAAATATAAATATTATACATAATTAATTTATTTTAATGGGACTTATATAGAAAAAAGATTTTACGACGTCTCAGACCTTTTGAAAGTTAAATCCGTCAATGATCTACGCGAAAACATAACGACACTTTATCGTATATCCGATCGACGTGCATACAATCGAACCAAAAAAAAAGTGAAAAAGACATTAATCTCATTAATATAATAATGATGAAAGTAAAGACGAAAAAAAAAAAAGAGAGAGAGAGAGGGAGGGAGGGAGAGAGAGAGAGAGAAAAAGGAGTGAAACGATCGAACTGTTTTCTATCGAAGGGACTTACGAATTATAAACGCAGAGCACTTTCATTTAGATTAATCAGGTCGTCGTTCTTCGTTTCGTAGCGGTTCAACGAGCCATCACCTGGCAGAAGAGTTCCGTAAATGGGTAGAACGTGAGGCTTACGAGCGTGGTTACTTTTAACGATCGAAATCTTCAAACGAACCACGAAGTATCGCTCTATTAAACTCGCTCGACAATCGGGAAAAACGTTAGACAGATACTACATACATATAGATACAATATATAATAGTTATATATATATATATACAAGTAAGAGCACCAACAACAACAACAACAACAACAGCAGCAGCAGTAACAGCAGTAGCAGTAAATACTTTTGCTACCTATCGCAAGATTGTAAATAGATTGTTTCTGATCGAATAAAGAAAATAGGATCGACGAAGGAAGATCCGATCAAATGAGAAACCAGAAGAAGAAATCGAATCGCGCATTAAGATCCGATCAAAATATATTGCGATAACCTTAATTGATCTGGCTATTAATCATTTGTGCTCTTTGAATCGAATCAATTTCTCTCTATTTTTCTTTTAATGTTTATCTGAAATCAACTATTAATGTTTATCTGAAATCAAAATTATAGTGATGAATCTTATCAGATGATGATAATTGTTAAACAGAGAAATTAAAAGAAAAAAAAAAAAAAAAAAAGATAAAAAATAAAAATTCAGGACAAATTACTTTTGACAAGTTATGACTTATGAAAAGGCCATGAAAGTCTGTACAAAGTGTTATCGGGAGCTAACATAACTTGATCCCCATATATATGTCTAGATAAATAGATAGATAGATAGATAGATAGATAGATAGAGAAAGAGAGAGAGAGAGAGAGAGAACATTTTTATTGAAATAAAAGAACTTGTATAACCGGTCGGAAAGTCGTCAGAAAAACACCTTTCAAATACTTTCATGATGCTCAATCATCAATCGTTTAATTATAGTTAAGTGATCATCGATAGTACATACGTATGCATGTGTATGCAATTAATATATGTATGTATGTGCAATTAATAATGTATATAGACATTGAGTGATTATAACGAATCGATAATTCATCTATCTAAATGATCGAAATTATTTTATATATCTTTCGGATAATCGAATAGAATATTAATATTTTTTCTTTATTAGTTAACTTTGAAGAACCGAAGAACCATATCTATGTATCTAATGTAACTACGTACATATATAGATATATCTTTATGTAACTACGTATTTAAAAGAAAAAAAAATGAAAAGAAATAGAGACTTGTCTATGCAACGACAAAGAGAGCTCGCACGTCCTCGAGAATTCCCACACAAGCTATATATATGTACTTACATTCTCGCTACCGGTTCTCTAAAAAAACAAGAAGTAAGTAAGTAAGTACATATGTTCGAGAATAAAGCCGTGTGAGAAAGAACGATTAAATCCGTGAGAAGAAGGACAAGCTGATACGTAGATTATTTAAATACTCCTTTGGTGAATTATTATGCGAACAAAAAGGAACATAAAATGATTTTGAATGAATAATTACAAAATGTATCATTCACAAAAAAAAAAAATAAAAAATACATTCTCTCTCTCTCTCTCTCTCTCTCTCTCTCTCTCTCTCTATCTATCTCTATCTCTATCTCTATCTCTATCTCTATCTCTGTCCATTATTTCAATTCTATTTTTCTCTATTTTTTTTTGTTTATTATTATTATTATCTCCGACATAAAGCAAGAAATAGTTAAAAAAAAAAAAAAAAAAAATACCAATATCGACCAATAAAGCTATTGCTATCCTTAAAAAAAATTATCATTTATCTACTTGGCGTTATTTATAGAAGGATAACGATAAGTGCAGCCAGCTGGTAGGAAAAAAAAAAAAAAGAAAGAAAGAAATGACAGAATAAAAAGTACTTTTCAACGGTTACGAAAATTCAACAGTTTTAACGAAGAGGAATGTAGGAAGAAAAAAGAAAAAAAAAAAAAAAAAGAAGAAAAAAAAAGGAAACAAAATGGAAGAAATTAAAATAACAACGGTAAAGAAGAACGGAAGTTGCGTTTGCTATAGAGCGTTTCCAGATTATATCGCAAGAAAATGATCGAACGAATTGGTGAAAGCATCCTTTTATTCGAAATTCGTCACGATCGTTACACGATCGACCGAATAGAACGGGAACAAAATCGAATAATTCGCTTTCTTTCTACCTTCCCGTCCATTCCACCTTTTCCAAGCTACGAAATATTACTGTAAATAAATATTGATAAAAAAAAAAAAAAAAGGAATAACTTATATATGTATGTATGTATGTACATAAGTAACGCGCTTAAATATATCAAGTCTGCCATCGGGAGAAAATCGTATCGCAATTATATGAATTCATCGAAAGTCCTTGCGAGTTTGTTCGCTGAGCCGATAATTTGCATGCAAGACTTATCTTACGAATTCCTTAGAAAGTATAGAAATAAATATTTCGATATTTCTAATCGCTCTAATAACTAATTTATCCATAAAAAAAAAAAAAGAAAAAAAAAAAACGAAAAAAGAAAAAAGAAAGAAAAAATAGTATATTCTACTTTTCTGCTACAATGTCATGAGAGAAATATGACATTTGTAAAAATGTATATACAAATTTCATATATATTTAATGTCTTAGATGATATTGAAAATCGATTACTTTTTTTTTTCGAGACTATTCATACGGTAATTTTGTTTTCTTTCTTTTTTTTTCAGAAGATCGTAAATCTACAAACTTAAAAATTATCGGACTCATTTAACAACCTTTGAGCCACCCTGTATATGTATACGTATATGTATATGTATATATTGTACTTTTTTGTATTCACTTAAAAGATAATCTATTTATCATTTAACACCAACAATTCGAATAAATCAATAATGAACTCGTAGCATTGAACGAGAACAACAAAGAAAACCGGTAATATTATTATGTATATATTACATACATGTATGTATGCATATATGTATTAACATATATTCGATGACCATCGGTGATATCTCTTATCAAATTTCAAATATGTGACTTATCGATTTTCGTTTTAATTTCCTATATATATATATATATATATATATATATATATATATATAGAGAGAGAGAGAGAGAGAGAAAGAGAGAGAGAAAGAGAGAGAGAGAGAGAGAAAGAGAGAGAGAATATATATAAAAATATATAAATAGAATTTTTATATATATATATAAATTCTAAAAAAAGAGAAAAGAAAAAATTTCTTTTTTGCTTTTTATATATCGCATAAATGAAATTCTTCGAAAAGTGTTTACATATCTTTTATATCAATAAAGGATGATAATGATAACATTAATCATGAATTCTTTGAAATTAATCGTAAAAGTTGTTGAAAGACCGAATTAATCATACGTTTTAATTTCCTTATCGGAAATGACGTTATTTTTTACGACGAATCATTCCTGAAAATTCTAATCGTCAGTGTTTAATGCGTAACAATAAGCGTACTGTATTATATTGAATTTATTATACTCATTAAAGAACTTGCTTTCTTTCATTCTTTCTTTCTTTCTTCCTCCCTTTCTTTTCTCTCTCTCTCTCTCTCTCTCTCTCTCTCTCTCTCTCTCTCTCTCTCTCTCTTCGATGAGTTACGTGAATAATACAGAGAAAGTTATAAAAATTCTCACGCGGAAAGAATCACGCGATGATTTATTTGTGATCTAAAGAAAAGAAAAAAATTAAATCAATAGCAAATTGAAATCATACAAAATAAAAACTTAAAGATTAATCATCAACTTTAGAAAGAGACTTCCTTCGAAATATTTGCAATGAATGATATCTTTTTATATTGAATCAATGTTGTCTATCGAATTATCTCAAAAAAAAAAAAAAAAAAAAAAAAAAAAAAAAAAAAAAGAAAAAAAAATCGAGTACTTAAAGTGTTAAACGAGAAGGTCCTATAAAAAAAAAAGAAAAAAAGAAGAAAAAAAAGAAAAAATAAAAGAAGTAAAAATTTGGATTATTACAAAAACTAACGAAATAAAGATAGTATAAGCATTGATATATATCTAAACTTTCTCAAAATCTTCTTCAAACGTTGAAAACTACAAGAAGAATCTAATAATATTTTCTATTATTCTTATTGCACAATCGTTACTTATTTTCTACAAATAAACATTCTCGATGTCGTTGTACTTCCTTAACCGATTATTATCTCTATCGACATGGAGAAACTTTTATTTTTACCAAGAGAGCAATAGTTATTATCGTAACATCTATATAATCATACCTTCATGGAAGTTATCTAATTCTCTCTCCCTCTCTCTCTCTCTCTCTCTCTCTCTCTCTTTCTCTCCTTCTTTCACTTTTTTTTCTGAATATCGACAATTGTTAACAATCATCAAGAAAATATATAATTTTTGTCATTTAAAAATCAAAGCCGACTGAAATCGTTTACGGTGACTTACTCTATGTAAATTCATTAGAATTATTTCAGCTTTCTGCGTAACAACTTATTTTACAAATAATAAACGAATATCATTGTGTATGATATTTTTAATGCAATAATAATTAGTTCGCTTTTAATTGACAACGTGTACACTCTTCGTTCCATTCACTCGTTTGTTCTTCCTATCCTAAGATTATGTAATTATATCTTAACGTACAGTTATGTATATATATACATACACACATACACACATACACACATACACATTGTACATATATATACATACATGTATCTATACTGTTAATGTTATATACATACATGTACTTTTATAAGAAAAATACGCTTTAGAACGGAACAAACAAAATGTGTTTAGACTAATATCCATAACTAAACGAAACGGTGCATTCCATGTATGTGCTTTTATGGGCTAAATCCCACATATAAATTATATCATTCATTTCATTTTTTTCTTTTTGTTCTTTCTTCTTTCTTCCTTTTTTTCCCTCCTTCATCTTTTTCTTCAACTTTATTCATAACATTTTTATTTGCATTTCCTTATAACGTTAAAATATTATCGAAAAAAATTAACTTGTAATTATTCAACAAAAGTTATTCTTTATGAGACATACATATTTTACAACGTCGTATATATCTTACGTTTCGGAATTTTATATCGTAAATCTCGATTTATGTATTCATTGTTCTGAGTCGTTATTCGGTAAAAAATAGTTGTACTGACGAACGTCAGACTTTTCATCCATCTGCTTTCACATATTCGAATTTTATGAGCTCCGAAAGTCACCACTAAGTATTCGTTTAAAGTCTCTAGGATTATTAGTTAATGTGAACGAAGCAAGGATTATATATATAAGAAGTAAAGTCATAAAATATATATATATATATAAGAAGTAAAGTCATAAAATATATATATATATATAAGAAGTAAAGTCATTCTGGTTAATGTAACGATCGAAAATAAGTAAATAAATGTATAATCATAAATTGACACTTTAAATTAACGAAAATAAATATATACAACATTTTACAAAATCGTATGAATATTATTTCAATGTTTTTATGGGGTTTCTAAATTTCTTATATAAAAAGAAAATATCTAACGTAAAAAGATATTGATTTCTGTATATAAATTACATCATATATATATATATATATATATATATATATATATATATATATATATATTAATTATTACAATCGTTACCTTCCGATTGCTTCGAAATTATCGACTTTACCATATACGGCAACTTGCTGGGAGCTTTCATGAGTCGTCTTTCAATGCCCTTGAAAAACAACCTCGAAGAGATCAAGACTCATACTATATGTATACTTATATACATACATGTATATATATATATGTATGTATGTGTGTGTGTGTGTGTGTGTGTGTGCACGTGCGTATGTGTATATGTAACATGTGTAAAATACTTGTTCCGACTTGTCCATAAGAAGAAATTCCGATGACCTTTGTTTCGCGGTCGAGTTCACTGTACACTCACGAATACTGTTGTTTATATATGGAAATTTTCCTTGAAATGTGCGTCGAACAACACTTATACAAGTTAACTAATTTAGCATTCCTGTTTCGCGCCAATTCTCATATGAAACTCGATCGTCTAGCTATATATAATATATATGTTTGTGTGTTTGTGTTTATATATATATATATATATATATATGTATTGCTTATTATATATTTTATTGTTATTGTTGTTATTATTCATTTATTTATTTATTTATTTATTTATTTATTTATTTACCTTTATCTTAATTTTAGATATACACAACTCTTTCCTTTCTACTTTTTTTTTCCTGATAGATAAGATCTTTGTTATATACGTTCGAAGAATGCGAAATATCTTTGAAATGTCATACTTCATGAATTATTCATAAGCATTCAAAGTCCTATAATAACGAAATTTAAAAAAATTTGTACACAAAATTATACTTTAACAATATCAATTGATAATGATTTACGTCGTGAGATTAGAATTAGAAATGAAAAATAAGAAAAAAAAATCGTAATGTTACAAACTTGAGTGAAAAAGAAAAATCAGTTTTAATATTAGTTTGTATCATCATCCGGAAGTTCATAAAAATACAAGCATGATTCTCATAATCATCGTTCTTGATGCACCGCGATGCGCATTATCCTCGTTACTTCACTTTATGCGATTGTAAATTATCGCTCGCATGTTCTTGCACGGCGTTATATAGTTTTCTATCAAAATTCATCAAAGAGACATATCTCGTATTTTAGATCTTTGTGCTACTTTGATTTATCGACTAATTATAATATAAATTTATTATCACAGTATATAAATTCACCGTACACGTTATTATTACATCTTATGTATATCTATTACAAATAGATTTATCGTTTACGAAGAGAGTAAATATTTACATATGCGTGTACGTACATTTTTAATCTAATTTTTTAACCACAATATTTACGACACTTTGTCCACGATTTATCATAAATCTGTTTTTTTCTTTATTTCACAGTTCTACTTTTTTTTTCTGAGATTTAGATGAATATTTGTAAATAAAATAAACATTAAATTATTTCTTTTTAAAGAAAATTATTTTTACATGTTATTAATAATATATATATATATATATATATATATATATATATATATATATGCATATGACTAATAATCTCATAGATTGCCATATTAAAACGCAACAACGACAGCGACAATAACAATAATAATAACAATAATAATAATAATAATAACAATATCAATATTAATTTTCTAAATAAAAACAAAATAAAGAAAAATTCTATATAAGAGAAGAAGAAGAAGAAGAAGAAGAAGAAAATAAAAGTAAACGCAATATAATTCGAATAACAATCGAAAGTTCGATGATTCGTGACAACAACAATCATGACCCATAATAAAGGTAAAAGAAATGATTATTCTATGAAAAAATGTTTTAACGATAAACAAACAACAATAAGTTTTTGTTACTCACGTGCATATCATTCGTGATTCAAACGCAGTAGAGAGAAGGAGGTCTGCAACGAGAGGAACGAATGAAAAAAGAAAAAAGGAAAAAATAAAAAAGGAAAAAAAAAAGAAGATAGGAAACAAACGAAAAGAAAAAAAAAAACGGGGAAAGGGCGGGGACAAAAGGATAAAAATAAAAAAAATAAAAAAAAAAAGAAAATAAAAAGAAAAAAATATATGAATCTCTGTGTAAAGAGACGAAGACCAAGCGGAAGCGCGTTATGTACCGTGACTCTCTGGGAGTCTTTTACGAGCGAAGCGAGTTCACGGTTGCTTCGTGACCGCGTGACTGTCTGATAGGTACTGGGAGGACGAGATAGCACGGAAAAGGAACGAGCTATGAGAGGAGAAGGAGGAGAAGAAAGGAGGAGGATGAAGAGGAGGAGGAGGAGGAGGAAGAGGAGAAGCACGCCGTGCACGAGTCTACCTCCTCTTCTTCTACTGACTTTAAGAGACGATAGCATGCACGAACCATGCTTACGTTCTCCCACTCCTCCATCTTTTCTTTTTTCCTTTTCCTTCTTTTCCCTCTTCTTCTTCTTCTTCGTCTTCTTCTTCTTTTTCGACGACTTTCCTTTCTCCCTTCCTTAGTTTCTTCTTCTTCTTCTTCTTCATCTTCATCTTCTTCTTCTTCTTCTTCTTCTTCTTCTTCTTCCTCTTCCTTCTTGATTTTATTTATTTATTTATTTATTTTTCTTTTTTCGATCTTTCACGCCATTTGTACCGCATTCCTTACTTTCTTAAGATCTTTCTAGTAGATTTTCACACTTTAACACATTGTTTGACGATATATATATATATTTCACACTATATATATATATATATATATATATATATATATATATATATATAGAGTGTGAAATTGATCTTACCTGAAGCGTACTTGGACGGTATTGAAAAATATGTACATATGTATATCAAATATGCATACACACCTGTTCAGATAACAAACGTTTAAATATTTACATGCGTTTATATACACTTAGTGCGCAATATTTAAATGTTGGATATAATAAATGAAATATTTCGTTCAAAATTGATGAATATGTATGTATACAATTAATTATAGGATACTAATTACGTTTCCAGTTTGATGGTCAGTGAAACAGAAAACGTTGGATTCATTTTTTTCTTTGATAATGCGTTAATTATTATAATTTGTTTGGTTTTTTTTTTTTTTTTTTTTTTTTTTTTTTAACACAATAGTATCAAAAACTTGTTTCTTTTGAACAGAACGAATTAGAATTTTTCTCCGATCAAAAAAAAGAAAAGAATAATAAAAAACAAATGGATATAGAATGGAGTTTGAATCTTTCTTAAACTCTTCCCATTACTCCATTTGTACAATTTAATTATAATCATTTTCTTTGTTAATATTTAATAATGTCAAAAATCGATTCTTCTAAACGAATTCTTTTTTCTTTTTTTTTTTTTTTTTTTTTTGGTTTAAAAGAAAGAACAAATGGATGATTAATGGTAGAGTTTAAATATATTTTATGATGCCTTAGGATTGTATTAATGGACTAAATTACCCATGTGTGTTTATATGTATATACGTCAATGAATGGATTTAAATATTAATCAGAGAAATTTGTATATATTAGATAAATGGTTACTAAATGAGATCATTTTCCAGTTTGAATTTTCTTTTACTTTCAACTTGTTCGAATCGAAACATTCTTCTCGTCGTTGTTAGATTAAATTACAAACATGCTTCATGCAAATAAATAAAAAAAAAAAGAGAGAAAAAATACCAGCTAAAAATAGCCGACTCAATTTATTTTTTTCCTGCTCCCATACATTAACAAATACTTATCATAAAGTTTAACATTTCGACTCGTCAAACAAATAATATTCCCTTATACGGGCTATATATATATATATATATATATATATATATATATATATATACATATACATAAATAGGTGTCTGCAATATATATTTAGTTTTGGTCTATTCTAAACGTTCGCTCGACAATATTAACAAAAAAGTATATAATGTCGAAATTTCGCTGCAAAAAAAATGGTAAAAATATATATACAAAACGTGTTAAATATATATATATATATATATATATATATATATATATAATAGTAAAAATATGTAATTCAATTCGAAAGGTTTTCAGAATGAAAAAGAAAAAAGAAAAAATTGTTCAAAAGGGATTGAATATATAAATATAATATTCGATTTATAAAACGGCAATAAATATTCGCTCTATAATCATTCATACGTATATCTAACTATTTTACCTGAATTTATATCATCTCGATATGTTTCGATGTAAACTATTAACCCATTGGTATTAAAAAGAAATTAATTATATTAATCATACGTAAAAAAAATCATTGATTTCGATAGATATTAATTAGTGATTAATTGCTATCAATGCAACGACAATATACATCTACGAGCTCGTTTTTTCATATGCAAATTAAAAATTATTTACAAATACGTTCGTACCATACATTGTCTTGCACTATTAAATTTTCATCATATATATATATTCTTTTTCTAACTTTCTCTCTCTCTCTCTCTCTCTCTATTTTTTGTATTTTTTTGTACGAGCGTTTACACATACATACATGCACGCACGAACGCACACGCACACGCACTCGCACGCACACACGCAAATCAAAATCTTCCTGTAACTCGCCCTGGACGGAATTTTTCTTTAAAAAATAAAGACAGAGAGGAGGTGGTATTACAAACACTCAGGCATAATCTATAAGTTACATATTAACATTATGTTGCACATTGCCACTCTAAATCGATCAACTTGTAAGTGCTTTACTAGATTAATATTTCTTTGATTAGAGTAGTCTACAGGCGCTCTTTACGAAATTCTTTTTTTTGTGATTCCTCGTTTTACCTCCTGACCTTAAAACAATCGTTCCGTTTCCGCTATTACGACAACACGTTGATCCGTTTGGACTAAAGGCACCTACGAACATGAAAAATAAAAAACAAAAAAAAAAAAAACAAAATATAAATAATAATTATTATCAAATATGTCATTTCGTTTGAAGAAACAAATATGTATTTTCATTGATACATTGAAACATATTCATTGATAAAATTTATTGAAACATTTTCATTAATAAAGTTTCAATCTTACTTATCAAGAATTTATAAAAAAAAAAAAAAAAGATTTACTCACTTATTACAGAAGGAGATCTCGGTCCAGTAGAATACAACCTTAAATCGTCCTGATAATCGTTATCATTCCTACGCATCTCATGTAAACATCGTGATGCTAAATGTCGGAATACGCTCATAACACCGACGTCTTCCTTTACGGATGTTCGCAAGAGTTTACATCCAAGAACACGACCAAGCCTCTCAGCTTCGTCCCTGAAACGATGCCTTGCTTTTGCAGATGATCATGCAATATGTGTATAAATATATATATATATATATATATATATATATATATATATATATATGTATACACATATATAAATACACGTTATTGTATTTCAAATAGAAAAAGAACAGACAAACAAAGCAGACGGACTAAAGACAAATTTTGCATATCGAAATAAACAAAATGCAATATTATTATTCGAAAGAACAAACACGCACTCAAATAATAGGAAGCGGACGGACGGTGGTGGGGGAGGGAGCAGCGAAAGAAGAAAAATTAAGAAAATAGAATATAAATTTTCATCTTTCTTTCACTTACAGACCGATGACACATTGATCGACTAAATCCATCTTGTTCTGTACGAGTACCGTCGGTATTTCGCCGCATTCATTTTCTACCTGGATAAATGGAAGAAAAGAAAAGAAAAAAAAAAATGAATAAATAAATAGATAAAAAAATAAATAAAAAAGGAAAAATTATTGTATAGATATATAAAATATTATACAAATGATACAGACGTATAATATTGCCATATCGATTTAAAGTATACAACTTTATCTCAAAATTATTTTTTTTCTTCTTATTCCTCTTCTTTTTTTCTTTTGATTAATAGCCTAATAAATGACTCAGCTTGGATACCTCGTCCTCGTTATAACGGTGTATGATGAAAAAAAAAAAAGAAGAAAAAATGAGAAAAAGAAAAAAATAAGTAAGAAGAAAAAAAGGAAGAAGAAGAAGAAGAAGAAGAAGAAGAAAAAATATTGTTCGTGTGTATTATGGTGCAGTGCCTACGGGGCATACAACGTCAGATAATTCGGTGTAAAACGAAGCAAAGGCTTCGTTACTGAAACGATAACGGTTACGCGTATCCTCTACCACAATCCGTCCCCGAGAAAGGAGATAGAAAGGATGGAGAACACGCGTATCTGTCTCGTCGATTCGCATTAAAGCGTCCAACCTAACGCGAGCTTCGTTCTCGTGAACGCGATTATCTACATCCTTCTCTTTGATATACATACATACATACATACATATTCGCGCGCATAATCATATTCTTCGTATGTAATGTACATACGTGATGTCTTTTTTCTCTTTTTCTTTTTTTTTTTTTTTTTCTTTCAACGCCCTAACATTGTAACAACTCATATCTGTCCGTACGTGATTTTCGTAATTTAAAAAAAAAAAAAAAAAAATAAGAACGAAGAGACGACATTTTATTAATTCTTTTTTCTTATTTTTTCTTTCTTTTTCTTTTAAATCTTTATCACGCTTGATCACATTACCTACTTACGTACCTTTAATTTCCATGAAGGAATAGCATCGAAAGAATTTCTATCTGTAGCAGAATAAGCAAGTACGCAAGCGTGTGCACCGCGATAATAAGCCGCCGTTATGGCGTCGAACTCTTCCTGACCCGCGGTGTCCCATAGCATCAATCTCACGTCTTCGCCATCTACCCTGCGAATAAAAGAGAACGACAAAGTTTGTCAGCGTTTTGTTTAACAAAAAAAAAAAAAAAAGAATGATTACTATCGTAGATCGAATCGGTACGATTACAGAAATATATGTTCTAACAATCCCGAAGATGTTTATTCTAAAAGGAAAAAAGGAAGAAAAAAAATAAGCAATAAAAACAAAATCTTTTTCTATAATCTTTTCCTATAAACTTATCAATGGATATTTCTACAAAAATTCTTTCTAACGATCGTGAAAATTTTATTACAAAAAAAAAAAAAAAAAAAAGAAAAAAGAAAAAAGAAAAACAAACAAAATCTTTTTCTGTAATCACACTTATCAATGCGTAATTCCAAAAATACATTATTCATTGCAAAAATGTTTATTGCAAAAAGAAAAAAAAAAAAAAAACCAAGACCTTTTTCATAATCACGCTTATCAATATAATTCTAAAAATCTACTCTGACGGTCGTAAAAATGTTTATTGCAAAAAAAAAAGAAAGAAAGAAAGAAAAGAAGAAAATAAGTTTTGTTTGTGAACACGCTTGAAGTACGATAATCTTAAAAAATAAAAAAGAAGAAGAAATAAGAAGAAGAAGAAATAAGAAGAAGAAGAAGAAATAAGAAGAAGAAGAAGAAATAGAAGAAGAAGAAGAAATATATAAATGTCTTACTCTATTTCTCGCTCGAGAAAATCAACGCCAATAGTCTTCTTATAATCCCTCGTGTAAGTACCCTTGCAGAACCTCTGAATCATTGAAGATTTTCCCACAGCGCCATTACCAACTATCACCACCTGCGGAAACGTTTAATTGTTAGAGAAAGAAATGATGGTGCACGATTTAACGCCGAGTGGAAAATTCACTTGGTCATTCTCCTATCGACATTTTACACGCATATATCCAAACGTACTCACACACATACACACACGCGCGCGCACGTATATACATACATACACTTATATGTTATAAAGGGACAATGAATCATCCTAACGTTGTTCTAACCACCAGAAACGAGAGCGTTCACCCCACTTGAAATCTCGATCGATTCCCTCGAGAAACGAAAGAATCTAATTAAAAGCGAACCTAAAGGCCATCACTTACAATCTTATCGCTCGTTCAAGTTCTTAATTACACACAATTTAGTTAGCTTAACTAACGAGCTATCATCAATTTCAAATGAAATAAAAAAAGAAAAAAAGAAAAAAAAAGAAAGAAAGAAAAAGATTTTAAAAAGAGGAATAAAAAGAATCGAAAGAGGAAAAAAGGAGTTTGAAAATAATTAAAAAAAAAAAAAAGTAAAAAAAAAAAACATAAAACATGATTGTTAGGCGATAGGAGTCGCATCGTTAACGCGATCAAAAGACCTGAGTCTAACGGTTCATCTCATAGGACACTTTCACACTCACACTCATTTACACGTATACACGAACACAGACTCACGTACTTTGATCTCGAATAGAATTCCGTGAATGAACTAACGAACTAACGAACTAACGAACTAACGACTTTGTGAATTACGCTTGTAAGACTACAATGAATATGTGAAACTTTTCATGTAAAATAAACTTATTTAAATATACACGCGTATATAATATTGAATTAAAAAAAAAAAAAAAAAAAAAAAAAAAAAAAAAAAAAAAAAAAAAAAAAAAAAAAAAAAAAAAAAAAAAATTTGCGACTTTAAAAACGCATTAGAATAAGCCAGCTGTTCTAACGTACGTGAAAGCAAATTACTACGAAACGAGATAATAATCGGCAAATAATGAAAAATAAAAGGCACCTTCTCATTTCTCTAATTCTCGAGAGATCGAGAGATCGAGTGATATCGAGAAATCGAAAGAAATCGATCCTTTTAGTTTTCCCACCTTGTAAGCTCAATGTAGAATATATACGTCAAAGTAGGTGTACCTAGGAAGGAGTGGAAAAATAAAAAGCAGCATCTTGTTTCTTTTATTCTCGAGAGATCGAGTAATTTCGAGAAATCGAAAGAAATCGATCCTTTTAGTATTCCACTTTGTTAACTCGATGTAGGTATGTGCAATAACTTCAAAGTAGATACTTGTTAGTTCTCGAGGATCGATCATTCAAACACAAGTAAAAAATTTGTTCACTTCTTTACGATACATTTAAAGTACGTTTCGATTTTATACGATGGACAACTTTCTACCACTTATCGATGACTACTTTTCATAGCGGTATTATAAATCAATAGTGTGTCATCGCGAGTATTACTTTCGAGTATAATAATTCGTGTGAAGACAATAAAAGAAATAAAACAAAAAAAAGAACATTTTTTTTGTTTTTTTTCAATAAGAAAAGAAATCATATATATATATATACACATAAAAATATTTTCTCTATATTTGAAATTATTCTAACGCGCAGCTAGTTTAATTCCTTATTACGAAATAACACGAATAAATTTTTTCGTTCAGCATAAGTATTCAAATGCAAAGAAATAAATTCATTCGTTAGCATAAGAATTCAAATTCTCTCACAAATAATATCGTTCGTTCTATGTATATAAAATTCAAATTCGTTTCGTACGAACGTATGAAAAATCTCCCGAATTTTTGACAAATCGAAGAAAAAGAAAAGAAAGAAGAAGAAAAAAGAAAAAAAAAACAAATTATACATTTAAAGAAATAAAATATATTCCTGATATTATCTGTTTCATGGAAATACTCGAAACACGTTAGCTATGTTTTAACAGAGCGTGCGGCGATAAGAAAAACTCTGGCTTACGCGAGTCTCGCTCATTAACTATCCCTCGCACGTTCGAAACCTTGCCCTTGAAACTCCACTGTACCTTGTCGTTGTCGTCGTCGTCGTCGTCGTCCCTTTCGATTAGAGACCGCACATATTTCCGCACGAACCTAAAGGATATCGTTGTGGAAAGAAGAAAAAAAAAAAAAAAAAAAGAAATGAAAAAGAACGAGATTCTTGGAGAAACGAAGTCAACGAGTTTTTTCAAGTCACGGTTCTACGATCGCCAAGCACGTTCAACAACTTATCAAAGCTTTATTTCAGAATAGAGAGACACGTTAGAATCCTCGAGAGAATTCTAACAATATAATATATAATAAAAGCTTTATGACTATATTAAAAATTATCTTATAACATTGTTACCAATAAAATCAATATATTTTCGAAGATAAGGAGAAAAAGGAAAAGAGAAAAACAAAAAAAAAGAAACGAAATGAAGCGAAAAGGAAAAAGTAAATAAATGAAATAAAGTTGAATAAAAAAAAAAAAAAAAAAAAAGAAAAAGAAAGAAAAAAAAGAAAAAATAATAAGTATAATCTGATGCTAATACTCGGTAAATTGAAATAGACACGCTCTTATGATTACCACGTTGAACGTTTTAGCCGGATGAACACATGTAACCGGTATGAAACGAAAGGAGACAATTTTGAGGCACGTTCGTTTTTCTTTAAGGTGAACACACGCTTTCCCGGCCTGTTTAGATGCCATCCACCTCTCTTTCCTGTTTTATGAAGATAATTGCAGACGAACAGACAGATAGACAGATAGACATATACGTATACGCATACATTTTAATGCACAAATTAACAAAATTATATATAGATATATATATGTGTATAAAAGAAGATAAAAAACAAAACAAAACAAAATTACAAAATAAAAAATTACATTTGTTTCGTTTACCTTGAGCGATAACTCGAGTTCTTCCTCCCGCATTCTGACCGTAACGCGATTAGCATAATATCCAGCCACGATACATGGTGCCCTCCTCCTCTTTGAACTCTCCTCTTCCGTTCGCTTCGTTACGTAAATTCGTCCTCCTCTCGACGAAGGAGGAGTTAAGATTCACCATCGACGATCACAACTTTCTCGATAGACCAAATCGGCCACGTCGTCGCGCCTCGATCGCTTCATTATCGCGTTATTTCGATTTCGACGCTACTGTGCGCGGAGTTTTACCTCCGTTCTACCTTCCTATATACCTTCTCTTTCTATCTATCTATCTATTGGAGATAGTCCTCTCTCTTTCTCTCTCTTTCTCTCTCTCTCTCTCTCTCTCTCTCTCTCTCTCTCTCTCTCTCTCTATCTATCTATCTATTTATCTATCTATCTATTTATCTCTCTCTCTCTCTCTAAGTTGTTAGTTAAAAAATAAATATCAATATCACTAAAAGGATAAATTCACGACGAGCTATTTTTAACTAACGAAATTAACGCAAACACCAAATTTTCTTCCAAAGAGGAAGAGCGCAACGCACAACAACACTGCGCGCGTCTACGATCGACTGAACACCTGTAGAGAAAAGCACCTGCTCCTGCGAACGGACAGCATGATACCTAAATGTATGGTGACTTCACGTCCTAGTGACATTTCTAGCGACTCAACCACGCCTCGATGCGATTTTACCCTGTAACCTTGAGGAGGACATCCTCCATGCTTACTTTTCTTCTTCATCGGACGATGATCTTTCTTTCCTTTTTCTTCTTCTTCTTCTTCTTCTTCTTTTGTTCTCTAGTATCGCGGTCCCATCTGAAAATAAACTTCTAACCAAATAATGTTATTAATCGTAATATATAATAGATTTTCATTGTTCAATCTTTCCGACACGTATCTACTATTATTATTATTATTATTATTATTATTATTATTATTATTATTATTATTATTATTATTATTATTATTATTATTATTATTATTTTAAATTCTGTAATAAGTGTTCTGAAAAGAAATATAGAAAATAGAAATTATTTCAATGAGAACTTCGTGTAAGAATGTGGCGAATTACGATGGCAAATAAGATGGCTCTCTTAAAGGGCGAATCCGTTCGATTCACTAGAGCCCTCTTCCGATAGTAGTTCTCTACTTTATCGACGCTGGATCTATGCTAAAATGTTGATAATAATATAACGATAAAATATATTACAAATTTTTTTCATTTACATTTTAAGAAGTCTGAATCATTCAAAAGAGAAAAAGAAAAATAAATAATAATAAGAAAAAAAAAGAATCTAAATGCAGCCATTAGCTCGCTAGTGCTTACGTTAGACAATTATACAGATAATATTACAGATATTATTTTACGTAAACAATACCGAGTGCCCGGGTCTCACCACGTGGAGGTTGCTGCTTATGGAGACCCATATAATTGAAATAAATTATGAAAAAAAAATATTATTCTAATGTCTTCGCGTTTACTCCATTAATCTGTTAACACGAATTAATTATATGCTGAAATGATAAAAGTAGCTCGAATCACTGTTTAAATTTACGATCATATTAGACTTGTTTACGTTTCGATTTCATAAAGATGATCGGTAATACTCATACATTATTCAAAACATAGTAATATGCGAAATTATTTATACGTACAATATGTATGTAATTATTATAAATCACGATCGATTCAATTACGAAAAAGTATTAATATCATGCAAAAGAAAAATGATTATATATATATATATATATATATATATATATATATATATATATATCTGTTGTTACTTACATGACCATCGCATAATTTATATAAAAAAAGTGCAAAATTAATCATTATAACGTGAAAAATATTAATTAGCTGCTCCTCCATTGCAATTCAAACCTCCCTACGCTGCTGACGCTAGAGAAATGAAAAAAGTGTCATGGCGACCGTTACCTGATTGGCTACTCTCTTATTACGCAATGGTCACGTGACACTGTCTACTTTTATGGATACATATTTCAAACGATATTCGTGTAAGAACACTTTGAAAATAATTATAAAAATCGATGAAATGATTATTATCATTTTTCTCTTGAATACCAATAAAATTAATGAATTTGAATCGGTTTCTATTTATGTATATGTATGTATGTATGTATTGTTGGGATGAGAGAGAGAACGGTAAGAACATAATACATATTTTTGTTATAGTGCTATATATAGATGTCATATATTAGATTACAAGTTTGAGACGATTCTTTGCAGAGAAAGAAAAACAAAACAAACGAAAAGAAAAAAAAAAGACAGGAAGAAAAAAAAATAAAATAAAAAAAAATATATATATATTTATAGATACTGTAATAATTTAAACGATATTCAATTGTTTTCTTTTTCCATCGTACGTAACAAAATAATAATAATAATATTAATAATAATATTAATAATAATAATAAAAATAATAATAATAATAATAATAATAATAATAATAATAATAATAGTACTAATACTATAAGAACATATTACACACATGATCTTACTTATATAAATTCTTTTCTCTCTCTCTAAGGAGATTACTAAATAATTAAAATATTATAAAGACATCATTATATATATATGTATATAAATTTAAAACTATTTCTTTAAACGAAGGAAATAAGTAGTATAAAGCATACACAAAGCATCGGTATTTAATTTATGTACTCTAGAGGCATTCAATGAGTCTCGTCGATTCTGTAATTCCCCCCCCCCTCCGCCAACGCGTTTACACATGAAGCCCATAAATATAATTATCATCCCATTGTTTTACATTATTCACAACGGCACGATCGATCGTTCCTTTCGTTGGAAATATTTATTATTATTATTACAACTCGTTCTAATAGGGCGAGGAAGTGAAGAAATGTATATAATGAAGGAAGACAAAATGTTAAAATAGAGAGATCTTATGTGAAAATTGTAGTAAAACGACTAATAAAACCGTAAAATTACAATATATATAAAAATGTGTGTATATATAAAAATGAAAAATACTTCAGAATGTTATTGAATATTTAACGAACGATTAAATATCTAGCTGTGTCAGCACGAATATGCAAATAAGAAGAGTTTGTGAACGAACGTTAACGCTCTCTAATTATTTTGGAAATCTATATGGTTAACCCTTCACTTTTTGCAAAAGGTACATCCATCAATAATTATTGTTCATGCATCAACAGTATACATAATTCTAGCTTATTGACATTCAAGGTAAATTCTTGTAAACTTTCATATGGTCGATCTTAGAAGACGACTAACTTGTTATTTGTTTTTTATTTTGAACACTTAAAAACAGGTTTTGTTGTTATTGTTTGTTGTTATTGTTTCATTTATCTTTTTTTAAAGATTATTTGCATTGTCTTAAAATACTTTGTATGTGAGTGTGTATGCGTGTGTGTGTGTATTTTTCACACCTGATATATACGAATTATGACAAAAAGTGGATACACACCAATTAATGTAGACACAAAAAGAACTTTTCGTTAGGTTATCGTCAGCTGTTTTGGACGGACCAGTTGCAACCGTTCTAAATTTTCAAAATTCGTAATAATAAAATTCTTTTTATATACATTGTCACTCAAATTAAAATCTGTGTGTAGAAGAATTAATCTAATTCGTTATAGTATAAGAAGAAGAAGCAGAAGAAGAAAAAAAGAAGAAGAAGAAGAAGAAGAAGGAATGATCTTTAATGGACTGTGGTCCGTCATATATGAAATTTGCAATTAGAAGCACGAGGCGTCATTCGTCATATGAATGATACATAATGTTCGTATCAATTATATTTGAACGGTACCTCGTGCTTCAATAGTACTTTAATAATTCTTTCATAGGCCATCCTTTCGTCAAAATTTGATAAAAAGTTCATTCGTTCATCGAGTAAAAACTGCCAAATTATTTGACAGAGATTTGTCTTTTCATAATACTTTTAACGGAAAAAACATCACCTATTTTAAATGTATCTTCCCAAGTAATTAATATTTTTTTTATGACGATGATGACGACGATGACGACACGATGATGTAATATATAATAATATTAATAATAATATTAATATTAATAATAATATTAATAATAATATTAATAATAATAATAATAATAATAATAATAATAATAATAATAATAATAATAATAATAATAATCGTTGATCGCTACACATGGTCGTGTCAAAGGCAGTTAATATCTACACTTATACGCGTTTTCTTAATGTTAATATCTAAAATAATATATATATATATATATATATATATATATATATATATATAATACGTAACATGTATTTCTGTTTCTAAAAATTATCGAAGTGCCAATATCATTGTAAAATTACGAATTGGCGAATTGACAAACTCGTTATATCATTTTATGGCAGCCTGAATGCATAAATGAAAAAGAAATAATTAATTGTACTACTAGCAAAATAAATGATATCATTTATCTTTAATGTGCGTGTGTGTATATATATATATAAAAAAAAAAAAAAAAAAGAAACAAAAAAAAAAAAAAACAAAACATAAAAAGACCCCTAATATTCTATTATAAAGTGTACTATATTCTCAAATATCACAAGCATTCATATCTCGAATGAATACTCATCATAACTCTGGACTTTTCGTCTATCGACGATAAAGTACTATTGAAGCACGAGGCATCGTTCAACATACGAATGATACGACGATCGTGCAAAGCCAACTGAAAATTACAAATGTCTTCTTCGGTTTCTCAATACGCAGATGCTTCCTTATATTCTGATCCCTCCATTGTGAAGAAATCTTCCAGTTTCCATTGAAGAGTTTCGAACGTCGGCCTCTTCATAGGATCTTTGTTCCAACATTCTAACATAATATCGTATAGTGCCGTTGGACATCCAGGTGGACATGGCATTCTATATCCATGTTCTACCTGGTTTAATACTTCTGCATTCGTCATACCTATGAAAAATAATAACGATAATCAACCTTATATGTCCTTCGAATAAATGTTTAAATATTATTGTAATATATAAACATATTACAATACCTGGATATGGTATTCTTCCAAAAGTAACAAGTTCAGTAAGAAGAATACCAAACGACCATACATCAGACTTAATACTGAATTTACTGTAATTAGCAGCTTCAGGAGCAGTCCATTTAATTGGAAATCGTGCCCCTATACGGGCTTCGTATTCGTCCTCTTTAATAAGTCGGGCTAAACCGAAATCTGCTATCTTAACGACATTACCATCTGCTACTAAAACATTTCTCGCTGCCAAATCTCTATGAATATAATTCTGTGATTCTAAATACGCCATACCAGTGGCTATTTGTGCAGCCATATCAATTAATTGCTGTAATTTCAAAGCTCTTCCTCTTACTCCTATTAAGAAAATAAATTTATCAATTAATCTATGCCTTAAATTATTACATAATATTACAACAAATATATATATATATTCAAGAGATTACCTTGCAAGTATTCTAATAAACTGCCATGCCTCATCAATTCTGTGATAATATAAATTGGTTCTTCCATTGTGCAAACAGCATAGAGTTGAATTAACTTGGCATGTCTAAGTTTTTTCATAATTTGTGCCTCTGCCAAAAAGTCCTTCGGATCCATGGTGCCTGGTTTAAGAGTTTTGATAGCTACTGGTGTTGTGTTATTCCATTGCCCTTCCCATACTTCTCCGAACTGACCCTGTCCCAATTTCCGCAAGAACTTAAGGGATGAACGATCTATCTCCCATTGGTCTCGTGTACGATGACTAAGGCCTTCCGTTACAGGTTTCTCAACCTATAAACACACCAGATACGGGCCAGTCAATGGCTAACATATTCTAAAGCCATTCTAAACAAAAATGCATCCTTTTTGTATTAATACCAAAGCTTTCTATGAATAATCTTCGATAGTTCTCCACTGGCAGAATAAAAAATGTTTGTGTTAGAACGAGTATAAATACTCTGACAGTTAAAAAAAAAAAGAAAGAAAAGAAGAAAGAAAAAAATCTCAGAGTATTCGGTTTGCATTTTATAAGCAATATATATCCCATAAAGACCTACATAAAAGACCTTTAATAATGTGGCTAAAGCTATAAACAACTATGCGCTAAATGCAGAATCTATTGCATGGAATGAAAACTTGCTAACGGTTTAAGGGGACTACCTAATTATATGTATATATATGTATGTTAATGTATATATATATATATATGTATATATTTATATATATGTGTATATATGTATATATATTTATATATATGTATATATATGTATGTGATTCTATTTTGCAGGTTAGAAAAAAATCTTGTGAACTTAAGGAAACAACAAGAATATATTATGTGCTATCAGTTCCTTCCTGAGTGTTCTAAACTGTTAAAAAAAAATAACACGTCATACTCATAAATTATAAAGAGGCCTTGAAGTATACCTAATACTATTACAAAATTTAACGATTTGACCAAATTATATAATGTAGATAATGTCGACTAAATTGTTCACATTACTGTCTTGTAATTGTATGTAACTCATTATATGTCGATTAAATGAGTTTCGAATGATCGTAAAATTCATACAATGCAATAGCAAAAAACGCGAATACAGAAAGCGAGTGAGAGAGAGAGAGAGAGAGTGAGAGAGAGGGGGGAGAGAGAAAGAGAGAGAGAGAAAGAGAAGCAGATCTCAAAGCAAAATCACCTATATTATTTATATGCTCTCATTAATTTTAATATATATATATATATATTAATATATATAATGTACATGTATGTATATATGTATGTATATATGTATGTATATATGTGTGTATTTTCTATGTCGAAATAATTAACAGATCGTGTTATATAATGTTTTACATCTAATAACGACGAATATGCATATTACGATATCGATCAAAATTAGAATAATATTTTTCTGGATAATATATTCAAATTTTTCATATCACCCTTAAACGAATTAGATTACTTACATTGCAGTTACGAGGAGCCAACGTTGTATGCAGGAATGAATATCACTGAGCATCTTTGTAATTGTTAATAAATAAATAAATAAATAAATAAATAAATAAATAAATATATAAAAAATGTATTGTACGAATTTGATAAATAATAATTTTACGATAATATTAATCCGATAAGATTGATAACAAAAAGAATTAATCAATTGTTGGTAAAATTCCAATCAATACGATTGGTTCTAAACGATTGCGTGCGTGCGTGTGTGCATGAATTTGTTTAACAAATGACGTTCGAATCAGACATTACATAAAATTATTAAAACTCTTCGTAAACAGGGTGAATACTCGTATTTCGAATAATTTAAATGGTCTGTAAAAACCTCAGCGTTAAATGCACCGTCGCTAGCGACTTGATAACGTAGCATTTTAAAAGTCTGTATGCATTTGTATATATTTTATAGCGAGAAAGAATTGACAAACACGTTCTCTGAAAAAAAAAAAAAAAAAAAAAAAAAAAAAAAAAAAAGGCAATTTTACTCCTCACTATTTGTGCAAATACGCAAATAATAGACGAAATAAAATTTTATTCACACTTATTGCGACGTATCCGAATTTTACTTCGTATGCTATCAATCCAATATCCCATTAAAAAAATTATCCTATGTATGTATTACATAACATACACACGTTCTCTTTATTTGAAAGACAATAAACATATTGAAAATAATAAAATATGAATTTACTCGTCAATTATTTATACTATTTATCGATTATTCATGTCCTATCGCAAATAGATTTCTCGTATTTTTTTTCTTCTTTTTTTCTTTATATATATATATATGTGTGTGTATGTATCTTACATATAAGCAAATGAGTTATATATATTTCGTTTAAAAATATTTTTAAATTTTTACTTTGAATTATAACAAAATTATTTTTCTATAAAATGACAAATAAAAATATTAATAGTAGCACGTTAAAAAATATTTCTTTTAATATTTCAAATGACAGATCACTTTCGTAATCATTGACACATAATGTTCCCATTATTTTTTTCTCTGATATACTTTGTTTGAAAATTTTATCATATTTTTATATTATAATTATTCAACAATATACGTGAGAAGAACGAGAAATGGAGATAGAGATAGATTGTTAAGTATTGAGGTCATATATTGGAAGAATGCATTGCAATTTAATGCTTAAAGGAAGATATATAAATTGCACCATACTAAACATGCCTGAGAATTTTCAATGAACCTATTTAATCTTGTTAAAAAGATGATCACATATCAAGAACGATAAATATATCAATTGAACACGATTATATATAGATCTCGTTAAAGATTTATGCTTGCTTATCTATTTACATATATATGTAACAAAATTGGATTTGTGAGTTTTAATTTGGCTTACCAGATAGCTCTTTCTTATTTATAAAAGTTAATTAATCATTTGCTTTAATATCAAAACGACAATGTTAAACATTTTTGTTTGCAAGCTAACAGTATGTTTACACGTGTAAAAAAAATTAGACAAACTTTATATCAAAATATTTCCATTAGAGGAAGTAGAAAGTAAAAAATTAATGTTTCTGAATAAATATGAACAAAAAATGGTCAGTCCCCTTAACAAAAAAAAAATATAATATAATGATAATGCAACAACATATAAATGAAAAGAAATCTTTGCTACTATATATGAAGCAAATAAGGCAAATACTGAAATTATTTAATTACATGCGAAGTGACGTTCGATTTAATAGGATTATATAATCTACTAGTTATTCCCACATATGTGTGATGCTAAATATATATAATGTATATGAAATATGATATCAGGAACATATACATACAATCCACTTCCATAGCACACACATTTTTATTTATGATGTGTATATGTATATATATATATTTTTTTTTTTCTTTAGGAAGTAATCAGTACCTGTGTTATTGTAACATATTCAAATTTTCTTACAAAATATACTTAGAAATGTATAACTATAATAATTTAGGAACAGTGCATAAGAGTCAATGGATTAAAAATCCAGCCTTATAAAAAACTGATGAATTTAAATCACTATGCAGAGTCTCTCAGCTACATATAAAAAAATATATCTTTTAATTATAATACACTTTTATATTAATTGTAGTCTTTCATAAGTGATATTCTTATTCTTTGTGATAATATATTAAATGTAATGGACAGTCGTGTAGTATACAGACAGAGTAAAATGTCACTGAGATACCCTGCATTTGGTAAATATTTTATGCACACAAATATCACTGGTAATTCTTTAAATTGTCTCAACTTATGAAACAGTGCTATGTAAATAGCGCCTAAGCGCATTCTGTGTCCCTGTATGTGCGTGTGTACAACAACTATGTAAAAAGCTATGATGTACAATAAAGTACATAAAGAATCATGAAAAGAATTAAGTTTCCAGCCGAATGCTTATAATCTAATGCCTTTGGAACATAATTCCATATAGAACAGGCTTGTGCTGTACGTGTAGAGAAAATGATTCAAAGTAATTGCATTAAGAAGAAAAAATGACATGTTATGTTATATTGGGACATTCAATTTACCAAGAAAATCCAGCAGGAAGTAGGGCAAGCAATAACAGAGAAACAAACACAATTCTATTCAAATATCGAACTTTGTGGAAACATTTTTATGAAACTATGTTGTTCTCAAACCTCGATTTCCTTATAACTGTAATATATCTAAAATGTTATTATATAACTAAATATCTTACATAGATTTTTTATCATTCTGAGAAATGTATAATATCATTACGTAGACGTAAGAGAACTATTGTTTAAAATATGCGTTTTCGTAAAAATTTATTTGTTAAAATAAATGTCATCCTAAAAAAAAAAAAAAAAAAAAATAAATGCATCTGTGGATTTAATACTAGTAGTAGTTCTGAACTCTTAAAATCAAAGAAGTATTTAATATTGTGATACCTCGATTATTAGAATAACGAAATAGGAATTTGTAAAACATTAAATAAACAAAAACAGATTGGATTAATTTGCTTATTGATGATCGAGGTTCTGTTCTAATATTTTTTACATGCACTTTTTATTGGATTGCCCTAAATAGTCTGTAGGAATAGATAACTCTTTTAATAGTAAAATATAATTTAAAATTAAAATATTTTTGTGCTATATGCATAAAGCCAGTCTACTCAGTACTGGTTCGAGAGGTTCGAAAGGTGGACAAATGTATAAATACAATATCATTTATTCTTATTAATTGATAAATCTATAATTCTGTAAGCTATAACAAATTTCCCTCTTTCTGAAAATATTAGATTGCACATGTATGCATTTGTTAACATTTTTAAGATATGAAATCTTCTACAAAGTTTACTTTGTATCACACACACAATAACACCATGTATATAAAATAAGGATTGATGTCTTGTATCACTGTAAAAAGCATGCAATAAGGAATTTTTTGGCTTGCTGATATAATAATGTATGCATGATGCAAAGCCATGTATGAAACAGCCACAGCATTCTAATAACATGAAATTTTTTATCCTTTGATTAATATTTTATGTTCTTCATAGAACATCAGTGAAGAGATACGAGCATTTGGATATAGGACTGACAATGCTCCTCTCGAACTGGGTTACAAATTGAGCAGACTGGCTTTAAAGCAAATTCAACTGGAGTTTAGACAGTATACCAAAAATTTACAATATGATCAATCTACACAACACACGCATTAATTTGTAAGCAAAATCGTTTGCTTCACCATTTGCAATTATTCTAAAAAAGCACAAAATTACCAATATTATAACCACATTTTTAAAAATAAAACATGCTCTAATATTTACTTTTTCACTTTAATAAATTACAAAATTGTATTTGCATTCCATATGAAGAAATTTCTACAAAAGTAGTTTCTTTTTATTCAAAATCTAATATAACAAACTTCTCTTATAGAAATCTGTTTGTAGAAATCTCTTAAATATTTTTCATTTTATTAGAAGGTGCATTTAACCAATAAAGAAAATTTTTTAGTACAATTTTTAATGCCGTGAGAAACACCTCTTTTTTGACATGCAACAAGCTGTCTAAACTCCGTTTAAATAAAATAAAATCTTTCACATGATTCATCCAAATTTGATTTTTGTTTCTGCTTACCTGCACACACGGTTTACAGAGATTTACACACAATCCATCAGCATCTTTACTGTAGTGTTCAACAAGATCTTGAAGATTCCTAAATGTGGTCCGCCTAGCAATGAAAAAGCCTCCTTCATCCAATTGTCGTATGCGGTAATGCTTGACAGTATCTCCATCACGTACTATAAATATAATTTATATTAACTCAATTTGATGGAAGTTAAAAAGTGAAGGAATTCTCTTAAATATCATTAGCGCTATATATTACCTGAAAGAGAATAATCATTGTGACGGCTTTCAGAATCTCTAATCAAAAATGCTCCATGATCATTTTCTGGTAATAATAATTTCTTTTCTGCCTCAATTCGTTTTATCTTCCTAAAGTACCACCTAAAAATTATATTTAAAAAATACCATGTTATAAAAAAAATATATATATATATATCACAATGCATGAAAAATATATGAGAAATATAATTATAATAAAAATATAAAAACCATAATGAAATTAGTTTATAGGATTACATTAATACAATTATACGCGTGTTTTTATGAAAAATAGTAATAATAATACAGAATCATCGTATCTATGTGTCATAAGCATGATCATCATTCATACAATATAGATAGGTAGTAATCAAGTATAGATAATATTTATCATTGTATACATATTTAATAAAAATTATATTCATAGCCATTTAATCTTCCACTATAAATATAATATTATTTTAATTATAATAATATTATAGAATTTATAATATAAAAATAATATTATTTAATCATAAAATAAAAATAAAAACAAATATGTATGACAGTCTTTCTAGAGTACTTCCAAGAACAAGTATTTATTTTTGTAACTTGATTTCTAAAGAAATACTTATTTTTCTGTAGCATCCTACTTCATCATTTTATCTTCTTATCTTTTATCATTTCCAATTGTTATGAATTTTCAAACATTACGAATTTAATAAACAAGTAATAAATAATGCAAAAAGTAATGGTAATCTCTCTTTACAGTTTAAAAATATTGATATAAAATAATCCGCGATGGAATCGTTAGTAAATTATATAAATATATATGTATATATATATATATATAAAATTCTGTACACCTAAAAACATAGAGGGAAAAAAAGGAAAGGAAGTAGTGCTTATCTTCACTGATTAACAGACAGAGGTGCTCAACCAAACTATTAAGGCTGGGAGAGCCAAGAGAAATACTGTTGGTGAAAGCAAGGTCATATTAGCTGGCTATTATACAGAGAGAAATTCAATAGGTGAAAATGTAACAAAGAAAATACAGTACTATTTACGGGCAATGCAACGATCCACGTTTATACTACATTTCATTGTATCAGTGTGTTATTAAATTTGAATATTATGAAAGATGCCAATCACACTATCCATTCCAATACATAACTGTAAAACATTTTGTGAGTTGCATTTTAAAGAGTATAAATCGAATGGAATGGAAGTAACTTATTCATACTTCCTAAGATCGTGCGAGCCAATCCGACAACGGTATCGAACGATCGTTTGTAAAGAAGAATCATGGAAATATATATGTCGATCAAAAAAAAAAAAAAAAAAAAAAAACGTTTATAATTCTTAATTCGAAAAGAAAAACAAATGAAAGTTTTTTATTACTTACGGTTCAGCTTCTATCGATTTTAACTTAGCAACATAATTGCTAGGTATATAGCCTTCTTTTCTAGTCCGTTTACTTCTGGCTAGCCACCAATCTCCTTGAGTATCGTTGAGTATTTCCAAATGTTCACCCTTCCTAAAGCTGAGATCCTCGTCTGTACGAGCATCATAATCGTAAAGCGCTACGAATATCTTAGCACTTGGCACATTAGCATCTGGAATTTGTGGGACCGGCCTTATAGGATCCGGAGGTGGTGTTGGCACTGGACTAGTTGGCGATACCACAGCATCTATGTTGGGATTGCCTATCCTATCAGAGTTGTCTTTATCCGGATCCCTGCTACTGCTGAAACAGTTCCCCATGTTTTTCCTCTTCGTTACCTCTTAACTTCTTTAAAATAATAAATTTCACTGTTGTTTTTTCTCCTTTACGATCTACAACACTTCATTACTCGAGCTTAGCTTAGACGTTTTTCACGTCTGATTTTCG
This sequence comes from Vespa velutina, assembly GCF_912470025.1. Lineage (NCBI taxonomy): Eukaryota > Metazoa > Arthropoda > Insecta > Hymenoptera > Vespidae > Vespa > Vespa velutina. The sequence goes on along the minus strand of NC_062193.1, from coordinate 3,358,866 downwards.
AACATTAATATCTTTGCATTATATATGGTAATGCGAACAAGGAAAACTAGATTTTTCGCGAGACACCGACGGACGGGCGAAAACACTCATGGTGAAGGTGCCCAACGGAATGTAACTTTCGTACGAGCTCGTGCACGCACCCGAACTTATCCGAACGGTTAATGGCCTCGGCTAAATGTCGTAGAACAGAGGGCGTATTCCACTTGAAAAACGTCAATGAGTACTAACATACGATTGGACAATACAAATTCTTATCTATGAACGCGGGAAAATCAAAATTGTTTATATGCAATAAGAGTATTTTTTATGTTTTACGAAATATATTCGGAAAAGTTTTTATGCGGACAAATTTTTATTTATAGTGTTTGATCAAAAATACATCTTTAATGCTATGATTCTGATATCGTTGACCATCAATATTTAATGCTTAATATCCAAACGAGTTATTTTATTATATTACACCTGTGATGGACATCCATACAATACAACAAATTTCGATTGCTTTCTTAAGAACACATATAAACATATTATTTTTATTGTTTACATTTATGACGTGTGTTATTTTAAATTATAACAAAATAATTATGTAACACACGCACAATTTTATCATTCAAGATTATTCCATTTAATTTATACATCGTAATAGATTTATTTTATGATATGCAATGATATTGAATTATATATTTATGACGTTAAATTGTTCTTATCTTTTTTTTTTTTTTTTTTTTTTTTTCTTGAAAAATAGGCTGAATCGAAAGTTCGTACGTCTTTGTGTTACACAAAAGATCAATAAAAATAATATGTTTTTTATATTTTATACATTATTATTTTTTAACTATATATATATATATATATATATATATATATATATATATATATATTTATCATAACCATTAAATATATCTAGTTAAAACAGTAAAATTGAATTATTTTCCATTCGTTAACCTTTGCATCAAATGCTTAAATCTCAGATTCACAATCTTAGGATTACAATTATTTTTAAGATCGACAAAGTATTGTATATATAATATATAATACAGTGTGTTTGTATGTGTGTCTATATATATATATATAGCGCCAAAAATAAATGTTCATTTTTCTTTTTATTTGTATTTTTCAAATAATATTTTTCATACTCGAAATTTGTTACAATAAATAAAAAATTGAAATCATTTAAATGAAATTATATCAACTCCAAAAAGTCCAATTATATCTCATAATATATATAAATAAAAATAGCGCATATTTCATTTTATATCTATTAATTACATAACTATCTAATATCTGCCATACATCGAAATACTTTATTCCTTAAATGTTTAAATTCAACGATTAACTTGTGTGGCAGATTCATCCAGCACATAACTTTCCTATATTAACATATACATATTTGTTCTATATTCAGCTACCTTATGATTTAATTTCACCCCTATTACCAATCTCTTTTAAAAACAATAAATTATATATTTTATTATTAAATGATAAAAAGAAAATATGAAATATTAAAGACTCATAATTAAGTATATCATTAAATAAAATAAGAAGATAATTAAATAGCCTTTATCGTCAACTTTTGTGAATTCCATACATTTTCTGTTTATATTAGTGAATGTTTTCTATATTATAATATATTTTGCGTATGTGTATAGACATGAATCATATTGTACCACGAATGGTGATGTTTTATTACAGCAGTTAATGTTCTTGACATAATGCCAATAATGCACGAAAGTTTGTATAATCTTTTAAATGTATTGACCTGATATTACCATAAATGTATAAATTGGGAGACACGTTTAATTTTTAAACAAATCACAATGATAATCCAACAAAATGAACTATGTATCTATTCTTATGTATTTATCATTAGGATTTTTTATGATAGATCTGTTAATCACAATACAATGAGTACTTCACTATAATTAATAAATTAGATGATAATGAATAATTTTTAGTCTTTTATCTTGAATGAATGAATGAAATTTTTTCCAAGGAATGTAGGAAGAAAATGAGTTGGAATAATGCTGCAGTTAAAAATAATATTTTTAACCAAATATTATTAGTCTAATGAAATGCTATACTGTTGTTAATAAAATTATAAAAAAGATAAGATAATGAAGAAAAGGATTTGCACGTTGGCACATTTGATATTAGATACAACAGTTATAAATAGTAGAACATAATGTTCCAAATGTGATACTTATTAATAGTACAGGAATATGTTAAGAAACTCTTATTATAGCTTCCTATTCACACTTACACAAAAAGTGTGACAGTAGACCAGTCTATCGAATTGTATCACAAAATAAGTCAAACAAATCAGTAACAGATTGAATAACATAAGTATATAATAATTAAACTTAAATAACAAATGAAGTGTCAATAATTATCCTAATATCGTCTTGTTACTTCAGGCTTTTCATATAGGAAGAATATAAACATGAAAACTAATGGAAGAAAGATGTGTAAATTCATTTCTATATACAATACAGTCGTCATTTATACACTTGATTATAACGATAATAAACCATAAAATTAATATTAATGACTCATTCAATTGTAAGAGCTAATGCTTCTTATACTATTTAAAATGATATAAGAAACCTTTCAAAATCATGTAATTATATTTAATCATTGAGACTATTAGCAAGTAAATATATTCTTTAAACTCAATCATACTTATGTATTATATTTATCATATGAAAAATATGTGTGTGAATCATATTTTTTATAGATAATATATAAACTATGCCACTGTTCTTGACAATTTTTAATTCTGTTTGTTTGTTATTTTTTTCTTTCTTTCTTTTTTTTTTCTTTTCAAATAAAATAACTTCTGGTAAATAAATGTCACAGAAAGATGCAATGATGAAAATGCAGCTGGCACTTTGTAAAGCTGTAAAGAACATTAGCATAATGTAGACTTAATAATATATTCAATTTCTATATATCAGTTGTAATTAACAATACAGACCTTGTATATTGATTATCTAATCCTAAATTTCTTGATACTAAATAAAGCAGGTTTGAACAAGATAGGCCAACATAATGTTTATAAGTAACCTGAGATGTACTACAAATATACAAAAATGCAAAACGATTTAATGTTGATATAACTATAAGATGCAAATCAAAAGAATATAAGACTAATACTAAACCGTTTTGCATCCTTGATTATATGTAGGTACAAATGGCTTATATCAGGCATTGTTGGTCACATTTAAAACAAAATTAACTGCCTATTTAAACATCAAAATTTCAATAAGACATCAGCATTAGTGCAATGGGTATCATAATTTATGATAGATGTTCATAGCCCTAACAATTATTTGACCAGGTCATTACAACACACCACCATTCACGCGAAATATCGAATTGTTTTGCCAATGTATGTTATATGTCAAACATTACTATCAGGTTTACTACTATATCCCATTGGTTGAGCATTTTCAACGAGCGTTGATTGCATACTTGATGAAGGAGCTTGTGTTTCCATTGCTGTTGATCTCATTTCTCCCCATGGTGCCCTGAAATATATCATTTTTCATAAAATAAATGTAATTATTTATTATATTATATTTTACAATAGGATATTTCCTGCATTATATTTCCTCAGAATATTGAATATTTATAATTATACATGCTTTTTTAAATGTTGCTATAATGCTTGTATTTAAATAGATATTTCTTTTTATTAGATATAGCTGTAATAAATTAATTGCTTAATGTACTTTATATAAATAAGCATGAATGCCATTACATAATCCTCAAAATAAAATATAAAGAACCTGAAGATAAAAATAAAAGTACCTTTAACATATAATCCTTGATATGCAAATATTAATTAATTTTTTGTGATTTTTATCCTTGTTTAATAAATAAAATAATACCTAATAGCTGCATAATAAATATAATGTAAAAATACATTGAAAATGTAATGATTAAATATTAGTTTATGATGATGAATCATATGCTAGTTATCAAATCCAATTGCATAAAATGGAAAGGTTACATAAGCAGCATATAAACAAATTAGCAAACAAGACAAGCACGAATTCTTTACTATGAGACATATAGAATTAGCTAATGATGTACAACTTGTATGCTACAAGCTGACATATTTATGAATGCGATGAGGCTATTCACATAGGGATAACATTGAATTTTATATATTATTGCCTGGTTAGTGAAGTGGTACAATGAATATCTGATGTTTTATGTAGGCCTCCAGACATCAGGATCCTCCATGAGTGTGGTATGGTGATCTGTAGTAGGAGGTACTGTACCCTGTGGGGAGCCCACACCCGACGACGTCATTCCTGTCGGGTCGGGCCTGGTTCCTCTGTTATTGTGTCAGTTCATTAGTAAAAATATTGACACACGTTCTTTTAATTTTTATATATATAAATACATATATATAAATACATATATATATATATATATATATATATATATCTTTTATCATTTTCAATATTTAAAAGCATTAAAATACGTTCACAAAAATGCTCTACATAATTTTTAGTCCCCAATATAATTTTAAACTTTGTATCAGTATCCTGATTTTAAACATACATTTACAAAAACCAAAGCAATAATTTCAATGAGCGCAAGTAAAACCAACACAGTGATAAAAATCCATCCATAAGCAAATTATATGTGCATTGTTTGACGCATGAATATCCCAAACTTTCTTTCCCATTATTGAAAGCAAATACAAATGACAATGAAAAAAATACACAAGAAATTATAATAACTTTGAAATTCACAAAATTTGAACCTTTTGTATCATTTGCTTTGTTACTTTGATGTCAATTATCGTATACTCGATTATATATTATTTTACAAAATTTATGTCTATAAATATGATATAATTATGGTTCCTATGTAATTTCTAAAATAATACTTAATAATGCTTAATAATCTTTACTTACTTTCTTCCAACTGACATTAATCCGTATATAATACCAGTCGCGAAAATAAATCCGCTACCAAGTATGCTTTCTATTTTTGGACAAAGGAAGACAGGTGGCAATGCTAATCTAAAATAATAAAAAATACACGACGGTATTATCTGAAAATCTAAGATTTTTATCAATGAAATATTATTGTAAACAGTAATTAAGAGTTAAAAATTTTATATATATATATATATATATATATATATATATATATATATATATATGTAACGCTTACAAACAATAAGCTGCTGCTCTATTCCAATAAGGTTTGCTCTCCACCATATCGCTTAAGTTTTGGACAAAATCGATGAACATACAACAACAAGGTGCTTCAATCATCAGAACTATAAAACCAGCTAACATCTGCCATATACCGCTAAGAAAACAGATTATCGAAGCAAATAAAATCGATGCACAATTCCAAACTCCCAGAAAGATTGCGACTGTAACAAATATAAATGTGATTGTATCGAGGATATTCATACTAATATAAAAATAATATATAATATTCTATTTGGAACAACCTAAAAATGTATATCTCTTTCATAAAAAAATAGTTACTTGCAATAAGTGAAATTGATATATGATATAAAATCTAGCTATATTAGAATATACGAATGAAGCATTATAAAGGAGGACAAAAAAAATATATAAAAACTAACTGAAACCGCCTACAGTGCCGAGCCCTCGCGCAGCATACTTCATCCACCAGGGAACATCGTCCTTAGCGACAGGATCCTGGCCAGGCCTTTGCATTATCGATGCAATTTTTTCACCGAACGACTACGAATGAAACGAATGGTATTAACGAGAAACGTATTTAACATAATTATGACCCATTAAAGAATCTTCAGATTACAAAAAATTACCATTTTTATTATACTAGGTCCACTTCTTTCGTCAACTGACAGCACTGACAATGCCGCTGAACTCTGTTGATGTAGAGAAAATCGACCCGTGAGATACTTCTCTATATCACTATGTGTGTACGTGTGTGTGCTCTATCTTATCCATGATTCAAGTAGAGCAGTAAGATAGGAGTGTGACTTTACTTTTTATGAAGTATCTAAAATTAACAGAGCAAGATAAAAAAAAAATAGAGAATGAATATTGTAATGGATATGATTAATTCAATGAGATAAAATCTAAACGATTTTATCGAATATAATCTTCTTTATGAATATATATTTATAATAATAATAAGTTCGAAACAAATGTATGATAGGATAGTTGAACGGAAATCGTTCCAATTGCATTCAATTACTTGCGGCGCTGAACCGAGCAGAACGCTTAGATGAGCATGTGTGAGCCTACGTGAACTAGTGTGAGCTCGTGTGAGCGGTCGGCTGTCCGTATACACCTTGACTTTGCGTTTCCTATGCACTCTTGTAATTTCCTCTCAAGAAACAGTGTAAACATTAAAAACATTATTGCATATAATTTATTACCAGTCGAAATTCACGCGCACAAATTTGTAAATATGCCACAATACACAGGTAAAATATATTTGATATTTAAATATTTATTAAGATCTAACCTCATTATACATGCAACACTTACTTTATTCTTTGTCAAATTTATGACAGTCATCGTTATATTTTGATTACATTTTAATTACAGTTAAAGTCAAATGGGGCAAAGAGCTTTACCCTAACGTAGAAGTTAATACGGATGAAGAACCAATGTTATTTAAAGCCCAACTCTATGCACTGACAGGAGTACAACCAGAGAGACAAAAAGTTATGGTAAAGGGAATAACACTGAAAGATGATGATTGGGGCAATATTGGTTTGAAAGATGTAAGGAAAATGTGTTATTTGTTAATTTATTCATATCTTTTATATAGTCATTTATATTTTGTAACAATAGGGTGTTACTGTATTAATGATGGGTTCTAAAGAGGAGGATGTACCTACAGAACCAAAAGAAAAACCTTTGTTCTTGGAAGATATGAATGAATCCGAATTGGCTACAGCATTAGATTTGCCAGCTGGTCTGGCTAATCTTGGAAATACTTGTTATCTTAATGCAACCGTACAATGTCTTAAAATTGTACCAGAGTTAAGGGAAGCTTTAAAAAATTATTCCGGTACTTTAGCAACCATGGGTAATTCCTCTCTTGCACCTGCACAAAATATAACGGCAGCTCTAAGAGATCTTTACGAAAATATGGATAGAGGATCACCCTTTCCGCCTGTTATTCTTTTACAAATGATGCATTTAGCTTTTCCAAGATTTGCTGAAAAATTTGAACACGGCGTTTTCCAACAACAAGATGCTAACGAATGTTGGACTGAACTCATCAGAATGCTTCAGCAAAAGCTACCTGCAAAGGTTTTTGTAGATAAGAAATATTTTTTTTCTATCAATTTTCTTTTCAATAAAATTTATATCGAAATGAATTTACTACTGATAATAAATTTACGAAAAGGTAAATTCGGATGCAGTGGAGGATGATACCCAGTCTTATAAGCCTGGATCATTGATAGAACAATACTTTGGAGGAACATTTGATACAGAATTGAAATGTATAGAATCGGAAGATGAACCACCTACTAAAGGAAAGGAAGAATTTTTACAATTGAGTTGCTTTATTTCAACGGATGTCAAATATATGCATTCTGGCCTTAGAAGTAAAATGCAAGAACAAATTACAAAAATGTCTGCAACTCTTGGGAGAGATGCATTGTATACTAAAACGGTAAAATATATTTTATACAATAAAGTATTATTATGTATGAATATTTCTTTTTTTTATATTTTGATAAACATTAAATAATTTTTCTATATTTTCAGTCAAAAATTAATAGGTTACCGGCATATTTAACTATCCAATTTGTTCGTTTCTTTTATAAAGAAAAAGAAGCCATTAATGCAAAAATTTTAAAAGATGTTAAATTCCCATTGGAATTCGATGCTTTTGAGTTGTGTAGTAGCGAACTACAAACCAAACTTACACCCATGCGTGAAAAATTTAAAGAATATGAAGATAACTTAGTAGAAGAAGCTGCTAAATTGAAAGACAAAAAAGATAAAGGCGATGAAAAGTCGAAAAAAATGAAAGATGAACCATTTTGGTTTCCAAATGGTAAGGTACAACAAACATATAAACTGTTTAAAATAGTTATTAAACTTTACATTAAAAATATTAATATTTATTTAACGTTTATAGATTTAGGATCCAATAATAGCGGTTATTATACGCTCCAAGCAGTTTTAACTCATAGGGGTCGATCAAGTAGTAGTGGTCATTATGTAGCATGGGTTCATCAAAAGAACGATACATGGTTGAAATGTGACGATGATATTGTTAGTATTGTTAGTAGTGAAGAAGTATTAAAGCTTAGTGGCGGTGGTGATTGGCATTGTGCGTATGTTCTTCTATATGGTCCACGAGTTCTAAAAGTACCTGAGACTGAGACAAAGATATGTGATGCTTCACCTACGGAATAAGTAGCAGTCTATAAATAAACAATTTCTTTGGACGTAATTTCCAAAAAAAAAATAAAAAAAAAAAAAAAAAAGACAAGAGCCCATCAACCGATATCCGCAGGGAATAGTGGATTTTGTACGCTGATTTAAATATTATCTTAAATATATGCTGCCGTGCTATGTAAATTATTCATGATATATGCAAAAAGTAATTGCAGCATTTGTTTTAAATAAAATATAAAATTACAGGGACGAAAATGCTATATGATCATCTCAAAATATAAGTCCGTATAATCATGACGTTTATAAATGCATTTTTTCTTCTTTTTTTTTCTTTTTCTTCTTTTTTTTCTTTTTCTTCTTTTTTTTTTTTTTTTTTTTTTTAAATTTTCTCCTTTTTAAGATCTACAAGTACGACTTGTTACTTTATAAGCTAATCGAAAAGCAATTATTTACTGTAAAACGTTATTGTGTTCTTTTACGATGTTAAATTAAATGATCCGAATTTATATTTTATTGAAAATTATTACGGATCGATATACTTTTACAAACTGCTCTATAAAATTATAATGAAATAAAGCTTTCATGAAAATAATATATTATCGTATTTTACTTTTTTTTTTTTTTTTTTTTTTTTTCATTTCGCGAATAAAATACTTAATGATTATAAGATAAATTATTTATTCAACTTGTTACCGCCAATTCAAATTTAAAAGTCGTCTATATATTATCAATTGTCACGTGATCTTGGATTGATCGTGTAATAGACCAATAAGAATATGTCTCCTTTTAATATATAAATTCGTGCGCAATCGCGAAGCGTGAAATAACCTATATTAGAATCACGGAAAATTATAAATTATTTAATAAAAGAACAAAAATAAAATTAGGTGAATAATATCAGGATAGAAAATGCAGGTACGAGAGAACTTAGAGATTCTAGAGAGTAAGAAAATGATGAAGGATGCACGTGAAGACCAGATAGAATTGGAACGGGAAAGGATTATGAAAAAAGGCGATATCGTACGATCCATACGACGTTTAGATCTAAACCGTTTAGAAATTGAAGAAAAGGAAAAACTCGTTTCTTCTCAAAAAGCTCAGGATTTACGAAATCGACAAATCGAAAGATCTTTTAAATTAGCTCAGGAATTGGCACGTCTTAAAAGTAAAATTTTCATAATAGTTTTTAATCACGTTTAATGAATAATAAATAATCTCATTAATTGTCTATCGATAATATCGATGTATCTATCGAAGTCGAATGCTCGATTCGAATGATGGCGCCAATTTAATTTGATTTGAAATTTGCAGATGAAGAAGCGCGAGAATTGCGTGATTTGAAATGTAAGAAAAAATTATTCCGATCTCCTACGGCTTGTTCTTTCGTTGATATACAATCACGATTGTTGGAAGAGAAGATTAAAAAAGATTCGCAATCTATCGATATCATTCGACAATGGTACTCCGACGATACAATGGATAAAATGCAATTGGCAAAATTGGAAGAAAATAAACTACTTTATCGTGCCGATTTGCAGAATCAAATTATTGAAAAACGTCGTATATTGCGAGAATTTGATGAGGAGAGGCAACGTGAACGTAAGATAATCGAACAAATGATCGACGTTATTCACGAAGAGGATATTCGTGCTGAGGAACGTAAGAAAGAAATTCAAACGTGTTTGCAAGCTGAAAAAGAAGCTATTTTTGAGGCGAGAAAAGTATGGAAAGACATACAAAAGGCTGCGATTAATGAGGAAAATAAAAAAATTGCTGAGATCATTGTTGAGAAAGAAGTTGAACATAAAAGACAAATGGAGAAAAAAGTAAACGCATCGTTAGTCGCCGAAGAAAAAAAAAGAAAAAACATGATTTTCTCGTATTGAAATAAAAAGTATTTCGTTTTTTTTTTTTTTTTTCTTTTTTCTTTGTTATAGAAAGACATTAGTGCAATGAGAGAAGCGATGACAGAAAAAATTGCGAGGAAGATGTTGGACGATGAGATTAAGATGAAGGAAAAAGAAGCCATTTGCAATGAATTGTATTTGGAAAAAAAGAAAACCAAGGAAGCTGAAGAATCTTTAAGATTAGCTTTGGAAAAGCGATTACGAGCTAAACAAACCTTGGACGAAATGGCAAGATAAACGTTTTCTTTTTTTTTTCATTTTAACCAAATATTTACAACAGTGATGTCCAATCTTGTTGGTAGTCCGAGTCACATTGAGTGAAGTGGTAAATTCTCTTGGGTCGCTAGTAAATTACAAATAATAAAAGATAAACAAAACAAAAACGAAATATATATAGTAAATAAGAAATCTTTTTTTCTTTTTTTTTCTAGTCATCATAAAACCGGATTGGTTCATTACTGCTGCTTTTTACACTTTTTAAGAATATTTAATTAACACGTTCCGTGCCATATGTACCACCGGTGGTACACGTTAAACTTGATCTTCAGGCCACGTGTACCACCGGTGGTACACGCAGTCATTTTTTTCTTTAGTCAAAATATCAAATGGCCTGAACGACAAGTCAGGCAAAACTGGTTTGGCACGGAACGTTTTAAACATTTTCTTACCGTTCACATATTAGGTAGAATATAGAATTGCCGCAACTGAGAAAAAGATGAAGGAACAATGTATGGAAATAAATTTTACACGTAATCTTTACGAGAAACAATTAAAACTCGACGAGGAAGCTAAACAAAAGCTAGAGGAGAAACGACGAAAGAGTATAAATAAATTCTAACGATTCAAAAAAAATATCTTCTCGTCATTACTATCAATAATTATTATATCGAAATTATTCATTTTCATTTCAGATAATCAATATGGTGAAGATCTGAGGAAAATTATAATAAATAATAAAGTTGAATATGCAATGAAATTATTGAAGAAACAAAAAGATATTCAGGACGAATGCGCAGAAAAGTCATAAACTTTAATTGTAAGAAAATCTGGATTAAACGAAGATCTATATTTATTTTGGGAATTTAATAAAAATATCCAACGTTTCGCCCATTATTTATTAGTACATAGGTATATATATACACGTCGCACGGAAAGGCGTCACCTTTACGGCTTTTGTTATTTGTACAAAGTCCGTGTAAAAATACAGCAGCCCAATCTTATATAGATTAATAGTATTCGATAGATTATAAACGAAAGCGGTCTTGCCTCGTTTACTCTTTATCGTCTTTGTCATCGTCATCGTCATCGTCGTCGTTGTCGTCGTCATCGTCGTTCGTTCTTCAACGAAATTGTATTTAATCGAAGAAAATTATAATATTATTTTATTTTTATTTTTTTTTTCTTAGTTATACGAGTTATAACGATTCTATTATCAAAAAAACAAAAAAAAAAGGGATACAAAAATAAGAGAATCGAAGAGAAAAGTAAAAAAAAGAGAAAAACGACACGAGGAAGACCGCTCGAACGTTTCGAATGATTGATTCCTAAAAATTACGAAAGTGTGATTTTTCATCGATTAATTTCATTTCTTTCTTTCTTTCTTTCTTTTCTTTTAGTGCCACAATTAGAGAAAAAAAATCAATCAATTTCTCGATTAATATAATACACTGTATACGAAAGTGTTTTTAATTACGACGAATTAGATCGAGAAGACGAAACAAAAAAAAAATTAATAAAGAAATTTCTTCGTCGTTTTATAATCAAAAATTTATATCTTTTTTTTTCTTTCTTTCTTTCTTTCTTTTTTTTTTTTTTTTTTTTTTTCGTTTACAGAGGCGTCCTCCACTAATAACGATATGCCACGAGATAGTAAATCTACGACGACTGTGTTACTACGTGAAATTTCAACACATTTATAAAGTCTCTGGGCCTAATTATTTCTACTAAATTCACCGATTATTACAATAATAATACGCTCGGCCCCCTATCGGCGTATCTCTAACAACACACGCAAAATTCAACGAATAAAGCGAATTTATACGGGGTCACGTTCGTATTTATCTTTCACGTGAAATATCACGAAACGATCCATCACAACTTTGACTTCCCTGTTTTTTATTTATTTCTTTTTTTTTTTTTTATTTTTCTTTTCAATTTTTCTCATTCTGTAAGAAAATTTGATTCTTCTTACTAATCCTCTCTTTTCTATTTTGCCCCAACTCTTACCGCCGCTCTCTTTCATTCCTCTTTTTATTTTCTTTTACAAGAACGTCTTTAAGACGATTTCTTAGTATATTCTTATTCCTATTATTATTATTATTATTATTATTATTATTATTATTATTATTATTATTATTATTATTATTATTATTTATTATTATTTATTATTTATTAATGGTCACTTTTTTTGATCGACGCGCAAGTTAGGCACAACAAGCGGATCCTTAAAAGTGAACGGGAGTATGATACGTTTTTTTTTTTCATCTTCTCTTCTTCATTTTTATTTTTTTTGCGTTACTGGCCCTCCTATCGGAGAAATTCCTAACTGTAAAAAACGACTTAGCACGGATTGGTCTTAAAAGTAAAATCACATATCCTCGCGGATTAAATGAGTGCTCCTGTGTAATTAGTGTATGTGTGTATGTTCGTGCATTTGTGTGTATGTGTATGTGCAGCACTGGTCATGTAAAAGTAAAATCACATTTTTTTTCACGCTTTATGTATGTATGCATGTATGTACGTATATATGTATGTACAAAGTAGCCCGCATCTGTGTCACACTTAACGAGCAATCTCTCTTTCTCTCTTTCTCTCTCTCTCTCTCTCTCTCTCTCTCTCTCTCTCATTCTCTCTCACTTTCTTATTTTTACTTTAGCGATTACAATAGGATATATAAGCATTATACAGAATGATCCAAAAGTTCTTATGTGACACTAAAAATCAATTATTCCCTTTCAAGATTAGGATTGTAGTTAGATTGATAGTTCAACAAGCTGTACTTGCAGTTTTACAATTTGACAAAAAAAAAAAAAAAAAAAAAAAAAAAGAATTTGTTCTTTAAAGTCTCTCGAAAAAGAGCAATTGATTTTTAATATCATCAAAGGAACATTAGATCTATTCTATATATCCTCTCGATCACTTTAAACGAGACATTCTCTTATAAACCCGTATGCACGTACGTACGTGCGTGCGTGTGTGCATGTGTGTGTGTGTGTGTGTGTGTGTATGTAAGTATGTATGTCTTCTTTTTTTCTTCCCCTACATATGTATAAAGTAACGATCGCGCACAAATTGCGGCACAATTTATGTGCTTTTCTCGAATAACGAAATCAAAAAAAAATTAGTTGAATGAAATGAATTACAGTTAAAACGTCAGTAAACTTAAGTATTAACAAACATTCGATATTCGTTCTTCCTCAATATAAATTAAGTTTCTCGTAAATCATCCTCCTCCGATGAAATATTTGAAAGCACACGAAATACATATAAGTAATATAATTAAAGCAAAATTATTTTTTTTTTTTTTTTACTTTTAATAATTATTATTAGCACCCTAATAAAATACGGTAATATGTCGGTGAGAACGAATTATATCATATTTGATTGTAAATTTTTTTCTAGCTAATAAGTTTTAACTTCAATACATCTGATATATATATATATATATATATATATATATATATCTTGTGTGTTTTTATAAAAATGGAAGTCACTGGACTGAATAAAACAAGTTTGCTAAACGTAGATATAGTTTATAGAATAATATGTATATCTCGATATGTAAAAGCAATGATCGTCCCAAATTTCCTATATACCTTTCACTTACTCGGTATATAAAAAAAAAAAAATAAGAAAAAAGAAAAAAAGAAAAAAAGTTCGATACGAAACTTAGACCGAGCAAACATAAAAAAGGTTTATCTCGAATTTTGAGACAATCTGACAATTGGAACGAGAACGAGCAAATCATCATTATCATCATCATCATCGGCGCAAAGCTATTGTTCGAAGTTATCAGATATTTCGCTGATTAATAGGAACCATTAGGAAAACTCCATCGAAACAACTACTTAGGCAGTTTGAGGATAGTTCGATAAAAAATCGATAGAAAATGCTTTCGAATAGGAAACAGTCTTGGACAGTCACAGTCGCTGTTACAAAAAAAAAAAAAAAAAAAAAAAAAAAAAAAAAAAAAAAAAAAAAAAGGAAAAGAAATTACGAGCAAAAAAGAAATAAAGAAAAAAAAAAGAATTATTATTATTATTATCATTATTATAATAATTCCCCTATTTTTTTGTTCTTTTAATCATGACAATCGCGATAGTTTATCGGTAGTATCGAAAAATGCTTACGTTATCGACGATATAAAAAAGAATACGTAGCAAATTACACCTCATTTTCATTTCTTTTTTCTTTTCATTTTTTTTTTTTTTTTTTTTTTTTTAAGAGGAAGGGTTTATCTTTTGTCTTTATAGGCAACGCTTCATTTCGTATATAAACGAATATTATATAATGGAGAGATTTACATATGCTCTCTCTCTCTCTCTCTCTCTCTCTCTCTCTCTCTCTCTCTCTCTCTCTTCTTTCTCTCGCTCTCTCTCTCTCTCTCTCTTTCTTTTCCTGAAATACAAACTGCAAATAAACGAACACTCTGGCATAGTTTTACAACTTTTCCTCTTCTTTTTCGCTTCTTTGTTTTTGTTTATAACTTTTTCCTTTCTTCTTCTTCTTTATTTTCTCTTTTCTTAATCATTCAACTCCATCGATATATATTTCTTCTAGTCTTTTTAAAGGTAGATTTGGCCCCTTTTTATGAAAGAAGAAATTTTTTCTTGGCTTGGTGTTTAATACTGATAATGAAATTAAACACCAGTATGTATGTAAATAGATAGTAAGTAAATAAGTAATAGGATCGCTAAATTTTCTAAAAAAAAAAAAAAAAAAAAAAAAAAAAAAGGAAAAGAATGAACAAATAAAAACAAAAATAATAATAAAAAAAAAAGAATTATCGCATTTCTTTCACCCACGTTCACATTATTATATAAATCTTGTTATACACTTTTAACACGTCCCTTAAATATCCATTTAATGGACACCCACACTCGATTGTTCTTTCTCAACAACTTAAACCTAACTCGGAAGACAAGGGAAGAGAAAAGAAATAGAAAAGAAAAAAAAAAAACAAAAACATGAAAAAGAATAAAAAAGAAAGTGTAGGTAGCATATCTCGTGCTATCTGGTTTTTTACCTATTGATGAAGATATTGAAGAAGAAAATGAGAAATTTTCTTTTGCTGAGTAATGGAGGAGAGTGATGAGTGGGTAGGTGGACGCGAGTAATTTTTAGAGATAAATTATTATCGATTTTTGGGGTCACGTGTCCGAGAATAGAAATTCGCTTTCAGAGAGCAGAACCTCTAAATCTGAGGGTACCGTATGTAGATCCGAATTAGCAGGCTCTGGCAAATCTCCACTATCGTTTCCTATTCCAGTAGGGGCTATCTGTCTGGCTCTACCGATTCTAACTCTGTCTCTTCTCTTAGTTTTAAGTAACACACCGGTTCTCGGCAATTTCGTGGATCTGGTGAGATTATTGTGCGCCGAAGTTGGCGCCGGCGGTGGCACTTGAGCCACTTTATCGGCCTTACGTAATTTCACGCTAAACTTGAAGGGCGGCTTATAGACAACTTGAAGTCTCGCTCGTTCCTTCCTAGCTAAAGTACCTGGCGAACTTTTGACCTCTCTCGAGTCCAGAGTTCTTCTTGGAACACCGGTTTGCCTTGATTGAGCTAATCTTGTTGCACCAGTAACGTTACCACTACCGGCCGTCAATCCTACAGGCGTCGATTTGCTTTTTGGTAAACCACTGGACGTTCTTGTACTCTCTAATCTACACTGAGACGAAGCTAATAACCAAGATCGTACTTTGTTCTTGGGATCGGCATTCGGTTCGGCTTCTTTTTCCGCTTGTATTGCAGAATAATCAATGACTTCCTTTCTATGTTGCTTCTTCCGCTTACGTTTATCTAACTCTGAATTACCGGGTAGATTGTTACATAAATTTTGCTTCTCCCTCGAGTTTGAAGTCTTCTTACGTTTGTTATCTTGCATTACGGCCGCCGCTGTTGCTGCTGCTGCTGCCGCTGCCGCCGCTGCTGCTGCAGTAGCAGTGGTAACGGTAGCAGTCGTTGCATTTGACGTTTCCGTTGGTCGTTTCCGTTGGGCAACTTCCTCGGCCGGTACTGTCGAGGATCTCCGGTTCGACATTTGTTTCTTTTTCTTTAAAATATCCTTTTTTTTTTGTTCCAACAAACAAATATCGTCACGAATCAAATTCATATCAGAGATAAGATATATAATTAACAATGTTATTATTATATTGGTATTATACCTTGTTTGATTTATCGACCGAAGCAGCATGCGTGTCCTTATGCTTCCGGTGTCTTCTCTTCTCTCTCACTTTCCTGCTCAGTGGAAGCTTTGCACGAACGGCTGCCGGATGAACCGTCACTCCCTCCGCACCTTCCGGCGGCAACCGTACCGTTTCCGTCGTCGAGCTGTGGATTATTGTCACCGATTTGAGTTTCTGATCCGGTCGCTTGCCTAGGAGCCTCATACTGACAACCTGAATAAATTAATGATCTAATTAATAACATCTTTGAAATCCTAACAGTATTTCAATTTTTTTTTCTTCTTTACTTTCTTTTTGTCGTGTCCTAAATTTTCATACCTATCTTGGTATATTTGTGTATTTTCTTTTTTTTTTTTTTTTTTTTTTTTTTTTAGCTTCTCGACAAACTACGAAAATTCTTTAGCCCATTCTATCTACTATTAAGTATATTATAAAGATTTATCAATAAATATAAATAAAACTAATAATATTGCTACATAATAAAGCCTGCGAAACATTCTGCATATGCTTCCTACATTCATCTGTGTTCTCTCACTTACTCTTTTCACACTGGACCGTTGTTTTTTTCCTCAATTTTTTCTGTCAAAGATCGTAGGTGAAATAATAAATTAAGTGCCATGCAATGCGATATTTGTGTGCTCATCATCGTCGATGCAAAACAATTTTCAATTGAATATTTCCATCGTGCTTATTCAAAGAAATTTCTATGCTTACCAATAAAGATATAGCTCCTAAAATGATAAGAGCCGCTGCGTACCAATGATCGGCTACCCAACGACGTACAGTCGCGAGGCTTTCATCGGACAATAAAAGTTTTCTTAAAGTTGCTAATGGGCCACTCGGATCAACCTTGACGAAAAAAAAAAATATATATATATATATTAATTGTAAAATACATGACAAATATTAAATTGTGATCTCACTTCTCTACACTTTTGAAAGACGTCGCAGTAACCGTTATAATCATTACACGGTGTTCCAGGTTTAGAGAACATATCCGGAATATCATACGGTGGTGAATTCCAATCGAAGGATGATCTAAACAATAAAATAACATTTTGTCAAGGATTTCTCATAGATAGAAAGAAGACATTTAAGAATACTCACAGACATGGTTGATTTTCACCCGGTAAACGACAACAGAGTTCGCAAGCTTTAGTTGGAGGATCATTAGGACCAGGAATACATTGACAGGATTCTAATCCATATGCAAGACAGATGCTTCCGGTGCATTCCTAAAAAGGAAAAAGAAAAAGGAAAAGAAAGAAAAAACGAATAAAAAAAGGAATGATATACAAGATGCATGTTCAAAGTTATAAAAACGTTAAAAATCGATGATCGATCTTATTACTCACGCCCATGAAGCAAACTAATTCACGATTGCAAATAGTTTTATTGGGTTTATTGATTGAAGGTGGACAATAGGGTGATCTACCGTCGCAGAAGCTAGCATCGCGACAACCATTATCATCTCTACACTTATCACCAAACCTGAGATTGCATTCAGCTGTACAGCATGGACCCTAGGAGAAACGCAGAATAAATTTTCACGAAAGTCGACGTACTACTACTAGCGGCATTTCATTAAACTCGAGGATATATCAAGAAGAGACATATACTTGACTAGGACTGCACACTGAACGTGGCGTAAGTGTACATGGGGTCTCTTCTGTTGGTGGATAACGACGTTGAGGGAAACAACAAGTATCTCTACAATCTTCTTCCCATCCACAATCGCATTCCTCGCCGTCCTCGACGACTCCGTTTCCGCACAATGATACTTGTGGTTCTATGAAGATACAGAAAGTAAAGGATATAACGTATGCAAAGGCAAATAGAGAGAGAGAGAGAGAGAGAGAGAGAGAGAGAGAGAGAGAGAGAGAGAAAGAGAGAGAGAGAGAGAGAGAGAGAAAGAGAGAGAGAAACTTCTATTGAATAATATTCTAGAAATGTTTATCTTCAAAGAAATTGATCAAATTCTTCACCTGTGAAACAGCCTTTTGGTGAACGAGCCTTACTGTTGAGCACAGGATTTATGGCGTTCAAACTACACGGACTAAAGCGATTGTTGTTACGCTTGTCGCCGCTGGTTGCACGGGCGAACATTATGAAATTTCCATCTTCACCGCCCGGTGTGCATTGTTCCGGATCATGCTGACGAAAGGGAAGATAAGTTTTAGATGATATTCCATTTCTTAGCTCGATCATTTTCGTGAAATATGTTTTATATATATATAAATATATTTGTGCGCGTTGTATACCACAGTAAATACAAAGTTAATCAAATATGAAAAAATGGGAGTTGAAAAAAAAATATATCGAACACTTACCGGCGAACCAAAGTTGTGACCGATCTCGTGTGCCAATGTGACGTGAGATACCGCGGGTGGAACGTGCTTTCCGTAGTTCAGCAGGGTCACTATTCCAGTATTCAAGGACTTCATGCTACCACGATAATGCTGCAACATTATTTGTATGCAGCCTACGTTATATACTATGCTGAACACATGCCGTTAGAACGATACAGAGCCGATATTGCTTTTTGTGTGATTACATTTTCATAGAAACATATATGTATATATATATATATATATATACATATATATATATATATATATATATACATGTTTATGTACCTATATACGTATATATAGTGTTCGACAGTCGCTTCGATATTGAAATATCTCTTGTCCTGAAAAAATATGGAATAAGTTATGCTAGGAACGAATGCAATATCGACCCTTTTTCTGACGATAACGAACGAACGAAGTGTATCTACAATCACCTTTTATACGAATATATATATATATATATATATATATATATATATATATATATATATATATATATATTTCTAAATCTTGATGTATGCGCTAAGGATCAAACGACTATTAATTAAACGCAAAATTACTGGCTGAGTGATTGATAATGTATTAAACGTGTGTTGAAAAAAGTAACGTACTAATGATCCTAACATATAAAAAATATACATGCGTGTCTTTTTAATATTTTCAATCTGATTGTTAGCTTCTAAAACGCAAAAGACACAACGTGCATCGATCTAAGGAATTTTTAATTACTCTTAAATGTAAATAAATAAATTGTAAATATATCTTGTATATAGCGAGTCTAAATCGAATATATAATTCGTTATAAATTCTGTGGAACATTGTAAAATCCAATCTTTAATGTATGTATGTATGTATGTATGTAAAATATGTCTCTCCACCCACCTTGATATGAAACTTTTTTTTTTTTTTTTTTTTTTTTTTTTTTTTTTTAATAATTTTTTTTCTCTCCTCTCGTCGAACGACTTACCCCGTTCTTTTCGCAAACTCCTCCAGCGTTCTTCAAATCTCCGGTCCAAGCTAGACCTAACGTTCCCATTTCAAAGTCCCGATACGTGAACATGTAAGCCAAACAAAATGCATCGTAATCCTCCTCTGAAACGATCAATGAATCCGTATTTTCCTTGAGGTTTTCATTTTCTTTGTTCGTTTGTTCGTTCGTTTTTTTATTTTTGTTTTTTTAATATATTATAAACATTTTATCTCGCTAAGTGAAATATAATAATAATGATATAAATAACAGAAACAAAAATCTGCTTACCGGAAAATAATTCAAGATATTTCTCGACACCGTAATTACCCGGAAATCGATAATTGAGATCCCTCAAAGCGTCCTCGCTATGAACTTTCACACGTTTTATCATGAAACTGATGTTATCCGGTCTACCATCCTGATTGAAATCTAAACGAGAAACAAACAAAGATATATCATTAATTCACAGAGCTATGTGTAATACGTTGGAAAATGCTTGATGAACCTTTGTTATTTTACTTTCACTACCTCTATAAATGTATATATGTATACGCACATACACACACACTCACACATGCATACACATATATATATATATATATATATGTATGTATATATACACAGGTATATATATGTATATACACTTTGCTTATATTTACGCGCTACATCCTATTGTAAATCAATTTAATGCGCACGCGTGAGCGCGCTCTCGTGTAAATTCATGGTAGATCGATACTACGTGAAGTTTTCGACAGAAAACAATTTCAACGAGAGCTGCTGCACTTGATAATAGGAGGGAGAAACCCGACTACGATGGACCAGAGAGATATTATATCGAATTCCTATAATTCGATCGAATATCGCACGTATATGACGCGTAGACGACCGGTTGGAGTTTATAATGAAAATATTATATGAAAACCAATCGGTGTATTTTTTGTTATTTAAAAGCAAAACAAAAAAGAAAGAAAAACGAAATAAAAAACGATATAAAATAAAATAAAATAAAATATAGAGAAGAAAAAAGGAAAAAAGAAATAACATAAAAATATCAAACTAACCCATATAAAAAAAAAAAAAAGAAAAAAACAAACAAAAAAAAAAGAAAGAAAAGAAAAAAAAAAGAAAAAAAAAGAATTGTATATAGGATATCCGAAAATTATTATCTGTACAACTTTTGTATTTCATAATGGACTATCAACGAATAATAAAATTTCTTGTGTCGTGTCACTTTAAAGAGAAACTTTTTTATTAAACTCTTTCTATTTCTTTGTTCGTTTGTATCAAGTTAGTTTTTTCCAAACAGACAGATTGATTGACCATGCCAGATGCTGCAATTCATTGGACAGTCAGATATCTCATGACTTTGTCGGACTTTGATTTCTTTCTTAAAAGATTCGTCGAAGTTATTGCGTATAATATACGGATGATAGATATCGACGATTTAAAAGCAAGAGTTTGAGCTGACATTGAACGAATTGATATGGAAATTCGATGCATCGTAAACGGCAGCATTTGAACTGTCGATTGGATAATGTTTCGGGTATTCACTAATGGTGCAAATATCGAATATATATATATATATATATATATATATATATATATATATACTAAAAAAAAATACTAATTATACAAATTTTTATTTAATAATTCAACATCCGCGTAGTCCCATCGTAAATTTTATTAAAGGACAGTTATATAGATAATTTTCGGACATCCCGTATATCTGTCTCGTTGACAGGATATACCGAGAAAGTGCTCGTTCATGTTTGAAATTAAAATAAAATTTGGAAAAAGGGACACATACATAGACACATTCGTATACGCATACACGCGCATACACAAAAATACACAAATGTACATAGACACAGATGCACACGAAGTAGATAGAGGTTCCTTGTGAAACTATTCTTTTCGCTTGACCCGTAAAACAAACTTACCCGTGTGTTTGTATATGGAGTTGACCTTCTGTACATGCCTCGTCATCACTTCGATGCAAGCTTCTTCCGTGCCGTATCTAGCGAAAAACTGATGATCAGCTTGCAAGTAAAGCATGCAAGTTGTTTTTCGTGGATCGACTGTCGCACGTTTATGTAAATGTCTGGCTATTCGATCTCCACTAGATCTGTAAATTACATATATATCAAGGAATAAAAGTAAAGGAATATAAAATGAGAGTGGGTGAGAGAGTTTTAGGAGAGAAAACAAAAAGAATATTAAAAGGAGGAAAGAGAGAAAAGAAAAAAAATTATCAAGTTATCATCCTCTCATGATAAGAGTTTACTTTTATAATCCGGTTAAACGCCGTGGCCACATTTCATAGCGAACGTGGTCTGTAACCGTGATAATACGAAAGATAAAGGATTAAAAGAAGGGTAACTCGCGTTACGACGATTAAAGTGACGATCGAAGAAGAAAAAATGTGAATTAAAAGAATTTGAATTCAAATGCATTCATTCTCTCTCTCTCCCTCTCTCTCTCTCTCTCTCTCTCTCTCTCTCGCTCTTTCTATTTCTATCTCTCTTTATCTTTCTTTAACTCTAATTATGCACATCTCAAAATAATTTCTAATTGTGCACTTGGGGTGTGCTATACCCCAGACACTTTGAACAGCTCTCATTTATACAAAATGAATAATTTTAATTCCAAAAAAATATTGTATATTCTTTGAAACCTCGGAAATAATAATCAGTGGATTTCCAAATATAATAGAAAACGCATTTCCAATAATGTCATTATAGAAAATATTCATGAATCATGCAATGCGCCAATTGTTTTAATTAAGCTTAAAGTTAAGCTCAAGTGCACAGCTAGGGGTAAAAAAAAAAGAAGCAAAGAAAGAAGAAAAAAGGAAAAAAAGAAAAAAAAAAAAAAAGAAAAAAATTTTTTATCTTTTTTATTTTATTTATACCTGTCATAGTAACGAGCTTCGTACTTCGTTTCCAAATTCAATATTCTCCCATGGCTTTCTCTCGAATAGAGACCAATTTTATTATCCAACAAGGGCTCGTAAAATCCTTCTGAACTATCGTTGTAAGTCTTGCCTCTGTAAAGAAGAAGAAGATTTTTCTTTAACTTTCATCTATATGCTAAGATAACCTTTCGTTATTTGATATACTTTGAAAGATAAGAATAATTTTTTTCTTTCTTTTAAAAGAGTTTGCTCAATTTGTTAAAAAAGAAAAAGAAAAAGAAAAAAAAAAAAAGATTAGATTTATTAGGTTTTAAACCAAAGTTATCACAAGAGAAATACACTTTATTTCCTTATATCTTCTATTCTCAAATATAAAAACGTTTAAATGATAATGACTTAATCTTAATGTCGGCTAATTTGTTGACGAAATAAAACAAAACCTTTATTTCTTTTAATAGAGAGAATAAAGGGAAAAAAAAAAGAATTTATTCACATACAAAATATATATATATATATATATATATATATATATATACATATATATTTTGATGATCACCTATCAAATATGTCTCGAAGAGAGCCTTCGTGTAATTGATGACTCGCACACGGCAATGGATGCGGAGGCACGGTTACATCGGATGTACGATAAGCGATGCTATGGTAGGTTGGAGACGTGTCTTCGTTCTCATCCAGATATCTTGCAGTTGGTTCGATATAAAACTCTTCGAACTTGGTCGCGATCGTACCATCGAAGAGTCCATCGGTTGTCACCACACCCTGTACCACTGCGTTTTCATCCTCTGGAAAAAAAAAGGTAGAGAAAAAAAAAGGGAAAAGAGAGATGAAACACAATGAATCGATAACTTATTTAACATAGCGCCCCTTCGTAATTTCCTGCGGTCTCGTTTCAAATCGTGATAATAATCACGATAATTGAAATAAAATGATTTTTTTCATTTTTACGACCTTTTTCCTATTTTTTTTCTCTCTCTCTTTTTTTTTTTTGTTTTCTCTTTCTTTCTTTTTATCATGTTTCAGATGTGATTATTAATATGGGATGGGTTTAAAGCTTCTAAAAAGCAATTTTAAAAATCGACTATACTTTTTCCGAGACTTTTCATACGTTAATAGTCAAGCTTGTGGTTTTACAATCCGATAAAAAAAAAAAAAAAAAAAAAAAAAAAAAAAAAAAAAAAAAAAGAAAAAAAATTAGCGTAAAAAGGTAGCGTCGAACAATAAGTAATTGATCTTTAAAATCATCTTAGGAACTTTTTTCCCGTCCTTTACAACAATATCGAGATTTCGAGTTCAATTCCAATGTGTCTCGTAAAATAATGTCAAGAAAAAGGGAAAAGAAAAGGAAAAGAGGAAAAAGAAGAAGAAAAAGAAGAAGAAAACAAAAAGGAAACAAATAAAAGTAAAAGAGAGGGCAATTTCTACTTCACAACTCATCCCCGCGAGTTTCAACTCGCGCGAAATAACTCCCCGAGCGCGTATAAAATATTTTAATCGTGGAATCCCTTATCCACGTTCCTTACCCCCTCATAATATCGTACTGGACTTCTTACGAGTTTACTTTCTGAGTTTCGTACCGGTAATACGACGGAGATTATTTGATTACACGTTAAAAAAAAAAAAAAAAAAAAAAAAAAAAAAAAAAAAAAAAAAGAAAATATTCTAAACGAAGGTAAAACGAAAATTAATGTTACGTGTCGATCCACAGTATTCATATATATATTCATTCATAAAGGTATTTATATATAAATAAATAAATAATGGAATGAATGAATAAGTAAAACAAAAACAAAAAAACAAAAAATTTGATAATTGTCGCAAAGTCTTTCATTTTGTTTCAATGAAATCGACGTTTTTTTTAAGCGTTCAACGAAGAAAAAATCGAGAAGAAAATCACGTTTTGACGTTTCTAACATCGGATAAAGAGGCCAAAAGTTCTCGATGTGATTTTAAAAATCAATTACACTTTTTCGAAAGACTTTCAGGCAAATTCTTTCCTTCCGTTTTTTTTTCTTTCTTTTTGTTTTCGAATTGTAAAACTAAAAGCCTGCGAACTTTTTTTTTCTATTCGAATAAAAATCAGTTTTAAAAAGTCTATCGAAAATCATCCAAGAACTTTTGGATTACACTGTATAGAAGGATACGAGGTAAATGGTTACAATGAGATTACATGAGTTTAATAAATTTAATGTAGCATTTGAAGTAAAGTATTTTTAGATTTCTTTTTTAAGTTAAGCGAGTTTTGCCTGTCTATTTGTCATTTCTCCCCCCACCCCCTCTCAATCTCTCTCTCTCTCTCTCTCTCTCTCTCTCTCTCTCTCTCTCTCTCTCTCTCTCTCTCTCTCTCTCTCTCTCTCTCTCTCTCTCTCTCTCTCTCTCTCTCTCTCTATGTTCTTTCTTTATCTTTCTCGTTCGATTATAAAATTGGAACGAATCGATGACTTGTCTATTTCTCTATTTGCTTTTTTCAGAACAAGCGATAACTCCGTTTCCTTTCGCAATTGGTTCGAACGCTCCCAAGCGACTTCCTTTCCTAAAACGCGATAAATTTCTAAAAAGAAAAGAAAAAAAAAAAAAAAGAAAAAGAAAAAGAAAAAGAAAAAGAAAAAGAAAAAACTTTTTCCCCAACTTCTCGAAAATAATTCTTGAAAAGTTTTCGAGGAAGAAATTTTTCATCGACGTTCCCTAAGAAAAATTTTTCAAAAGAATTTAAAACGATCGAGTTTATCATCAACCATTTTCCATCTATCTCGTAGTATGTATACATACATATATATGTATTGGAAATCCATCCCTATAATCGCTTTAACCTGTCTACCTATCAAACCCTCTTGATTTTAATCGGCATTGACGATTAGAGAAGGGTGCTTCTAAGCTCACTGAAAGTCTACATACATATCTTGTTTCAAAGAACGCGCTCGTCGCGAAAGGGGTCGTATGCTTTTCAGGGTAGCGAAGAAAAAGAAAAAAGAAAAGATTCAAACGTGAAGTTACTTTAAACGATAGGATCGATTTACTTGAAAGAAAAAAAGAAAAAAGAAAAAAGAAAAAAAAAAGAAGAAAAAAGAACATCCTTATATTAATATTTTTTAAGATTAACATTATTCTAATCGCATATATATATATACATATACGTAAGTATATTTTCTTAAATGACTTTTTAATTGTATTATATCCATTTATACTTAAGAGATATGCATGATTCATTATATACATACATATATAATGTATGAACAGAAATATATGCATGTATATACGTGCAGGATGACGACGACGTGCGTTC
Organism: Vespa velutina; assembly: GCF_912470025.1. NCBI lineage: Eukaryota > Metazoa > Arthropoda > Insecta > Hymenoptera > Vespidae > Vespa > Vespa velutina. The sequence continues at coordinate 3,332,625 of NC_062193.1, read as the reverse complement.
CCGTATGTTAGAGAAATATAGTGATATTGAACGTTCGTGACTTTAAAAATGGATTTATTTCTTCTGCTTTTGCTTGTCGAAACGCGTTAGAACAGGAAACGTAAATAGTTTTCGACATGCCATTGATTCAAGCATCATATATATATATATATATATATTACATTTTAATATTTTATATTAATAAACGAATTAACCGGCGATTACGAAAGTAAATGAAAAATGTATTTATACCGTAATTCGTATGATTAAGTCAATTGCCATACGAGATTACGGAACAAATAATTTTGTAATTTTTGACGCAATTATATTACTTTCATATAATCACCAATAGAAATAGTTATAACGAGTATAATAATTTATTACGTATTTGACTGTTGACAATGTTTCAATTCTACCTAACACAAATAAATTTTTTGTTATATTTCTACATTTTTAATAATAATTTTTATTCTTTTGATTCCAACCGACAGAACGAACGATCGATTAATATGTTTAACATTTATATACATACATACATACATACATACATACATACGTACGTATGTACATATGTACGTTTGGTTTTATAGACATTTCTAAAGTGTAGAATGCTCGTCGAACTTTACGAAAAGCCAGTCATCCATCCATCCATCTTTACGTTTCAACAGGCGAGAGAACAATTAAAACCGCCTAATGACTTTCCGATGAAAGTTTCGCGGGAATTCAATCGCATTCTAGGGTCGTTCCACTTTCCATCTTTCTCTACCCTCCTCTCTCTCTCTCTCTCTCTCTCTCTCTTTCCCTCGTCCCTCTTCTTCCTTTCCTCCCTCTTTTTCTCTAATTCTTCACTTCATCTTTTTATTTTTCTTCTTCAAGGGACACTATCGAATCGTGATAGAAAAATTTCTCATTATTCGAAAGGAAGAGAGAAAGAGAAAGGAAGAGAGGGTTTGTTCGGAAAAAAGAAAAAAAAGCAAGGAAAAAAGAAAAAGAAAAAAGAAAAAAAAAGAAGAAGAAGAGTGAATCATCGAGAGCTATATGCTTGAGATTAATAGGAAAGGTAAAGATTCTTCTATTCGTTAGCCTCGTTTTTTCTGTCTCTCTTCTTCTAAAATGATAGATAGATAGATAAATAGATAGATAGATAGATAGATAGATAGATAGATAGATAGATAGATAGATAGATAGGTAGAGAGAGAGAGAGAGAGAAAATCCGACGTGAGAAAATCCGACTAATTCGAACTAATTTTGCGCTTGCGACTTAAAGTACGAAGGGACCAAGAGAGAGAGAGAGAGAGAGAGAGAGAGAGAGAGAGAGAGAGAGAGAGAGAGAGAGAGAGAGTGAGAGAGAGAAAGAGAGTAAGAGAGGAGAAGAGAAGAAGGGAGAAGGAGAGTCCCATCGGACGAGCTCGGAGCGTAATCGATGCATGCTTCAACGAGGTCGTGCAAAGAGGCTGGATTTCCCGTATGGCTTGAATATCGAGCAAGAGTACCGGAAAGTGAGAGAAAGAAAGATAGAGAGAGAAAGGGAAGGAGGGAAGAGAGAAAGAAAGAGAGAAAAGCCGTCAGAAACACAAAATGAGAAAATATCCTCGAAGATCCTCGAACGAGAGGGATGAACATCCTCATCCTCGGAGCTTCGTTAATTAGTTTTTAATCCTAATAGCCGCTTTATAAAATTTTTTTTTTTCTTTTTCGTTTTCTCCTTTGCACTCCTCTCATTCCTCTCCGACCACCACCACTCCCATCCTTATTATATCCTCTTTTCAAATCTTTACTTTTCAAAATCATTGAAATACAAATTATTACATGTACATATATGTGTGAATTGACGCGCCCCACAGTTGGAGTTGCATTTATTATAAAATAGCATTAGGACGAAATACTTAAATCTGATGACTTGAGTTCTCCCGGGAGGTCACGTTTTAAATTCTAATCCCTTTGCAAACAACAATAATAAAGAACAACAGCCTGATAATATTTGTTACGACTAAAGGCGGAAAAAGAAAGGAAAAAAAAAAAGAAAGAAAGAAAGAAAAATAAGAAAAAAAAAAAAAAAAAGTAGAAGAGAGAAGAAAAAAGACGACGCGTATGAATTTGATTAAACTGAAACGAACTTTTCCTTTTGTGAGAGGTCTGGTAATGATGTTGCAGCACCCCAGTGGCGAATTCAAAAGTACAAAATGTTGTCCTAGATCTAATTTTCATATCGATGTGTTGCAGAAAGAAAAAAAATGTTTCTCTTCTTTTTCTTTAATTTTTCATATAACAACATACTGATACTCGAACAAATTAACGTGCTTTTCGATAGATACAATCTGAACGTTTTTTTACAGATGAAAATGGAAAAGAAATGAAAAAAATGAAAAAAATGAAATGAAATGAAATGAAATGAAATGAAATGAAAGATACGAGAATCCAATAAGAAACGTCGAAGTTATGTCGGTGATGTTGCGGTGAAACGAAGAAACGACTTAAAGGAGAGGAAAATGAGGATAAGACGAACAAATTTGATTTTCGTTGAAAAGTTTGAAGACGACGATGATGACGACGACGACGACGAAGACGACGAAGACGACGACGACGACGACGACGGGAAAATCATGCAAGGTAAACGTTTGCTCATTCCCGAAACGTCGCGACGCGTCAGGACGACACGACGCGTCCTGCGCTAGAGATGGTTGCTTTCGTATCGACGAATACGTCGATTCGACGCAAATCGATTGTTAATCAACAAAAGCTCTTCTTTTTCTTTCTTCTCTCTCTCTCTCTCTCTCTCTCTTTTATTTCAAACGTACAACTTTAGAGGCAGTTACACGAGGATACTTTATCCAGTGATTTCGCCACAATGTACAACCATTTGTTCGACAAAACAAATTAGATTTCTTCGTTAACGAGCGAGAAATCTTTCCTTTCTTTCGTTCTTTTTGTTATCTCTCCTCTCTCTCCTCTCTCTCTCTCTCTCTCTCTCTCTCTCTTTATCTTTTTTATTTTTCTTATTTTATTATTTTTTTATTTTTTTTTCATTTATTCTTCCTTTTTTTCAGACTAGTACTACACAACGAGAGGAATGATAGTCCAACAACATCTAGGGAAAAGGCCGTTTTGCTAGCACGAAAGAAAAGCTCCCTTCGTTCCAGTTCGTTACTGGACGAACGTGAATATAAAAAGAAAAGAAAAACAGACAGACAGAAAAAGAAGAAGAGAGAGAAAGAGAGAGAGAGAGAGAGAGAGAAAAGCACAAAAAAAAAGAAAAGAAAAAAGGAATAGAACGAAACGAATTAGTCATGAGTACTTTATCAATTAAAATCAATTATTTTCAAATACTAATACACACAGATACGTATACGATATATATGCGCGAACGAACATGTATCAATAATATTTTATTCTATGAAATATTAAAATATTCATCGAATATTATTCGTTTATTCGAAACGAGAGAAACTATTTGCAAGATATAAATTAGTCGTGTGTAAATTAAGTTGATCTTTTTCGATAAAAATGTTTTTATTCGAGGAAAAAAAAGACAGAGAGAGAGAGAGAGAAGGACAGACAGAGAGACAGAAAGAGCGAGCGAGCGAGCGAGCGAGAGAGAGAGAGAGAGAGAGAGAGAGAGAGAGAGAGAGAGAGAGAGAGAAATATAATATATTAATTCTTTTTTTTTTTTTATTGCAACACGATAATATGTAGTCGAGATTTTTCGATAATAAATCGCGAGTACGATGGATAAGCCGATAAATATAGAAGCGCGCGCATACCGTCAATTAGGCAAGTTTAATGGTTAATCGGATTAGCGAGAATACGCGTTATATCATGACGTTGTTACCGGTCAACGAGAAGGAGCGAGAGAAAGAGAGAAAGAGATAGAGAGAGAAGAGGGAAATCAACTGAAGAGTATTGAATAATTTGAAAAGTCGAGTCAATTTAAGTCGAGCTAAAACTAGCATATCGTATGTTTAATTATTACTTAAAATCTGCATCATTTCTCCCTTTCTCTCCCTTTCACGATCACTCATCTCTCTCTCTCTCTCTCTCTCTCTCTCTCTCTCTCTCTCTCTCTCTCTCTCTCTCTCTCTCTCTCTCTTTCTCTCTTTCTCTCTCTCTCTCTGTCTGTCTCTCTCTCTCTCAAAATCAATATTTGCGTTGATCGGTTGTCTGAACGATGATTTTCCGAATTTCGTACATGTAATCAACATTTATGAATTTTCGTTAATATAATTCTCATTAGCTCTTGGTTCTACGACTTAATTATCTCTCTTCAATTATGTTCTCCAATATGCTATTTTATTATTTAATAGATCAATCGAAAATAATATTTTAATCTGTCGTTTTTGCAAATCGAAAATTATTCTTTTGCTTTTTATAAGCCCTAGAAGAAGAAGAAAAAAAAGCAAAGAAAAAATAGAAAAGAAAAAGAAAAACGAAACTATTCCAAAGATTCTTATAGAGAAAAAAGAAAGGAAGAAAAATAAAAAATAATAAAACCGTCATAGCCTAAACGTTGGAACGTATTTGATTTGATCTATCAATTCTTAAAGGTCGAAAAACTTCCTTCACTTTTTTTTTCTTTTTTTTTTTTTACGAACGAAACAAGAAGAGGAAATATTTTAGAAAGTCTTATGTAAGAAGAACAAAAAAAAAAAAAAATAAAATAAGAAAGAAAGAACGAAAATCGCATCTATCCTAAACGTAATAATACGGTAAGCCTTCTTTCTTTTTTCTTTTTTTTTTTTTTTTTTTTTTTTTTTTTTTTTTATCGTTTAACTCGAAAGACCATGACGATTGAACCGACATCGATCACGGCCTCGTTGGAAATCACGTAGCAAAGCTGGTCATTGTTGTCCTCGTTGGTTCGAACGAATAAGTGCACTCACACTGCCGATTTTCAGGAATGACGTTCGCCATTTGCTTTGAAAGAGAAAAGAGAAGAGTAAAAGAGAAAGACAATGAAAAAGAGGGACAGAAAAAGAGGAAGAGAAGGAGAGAAGGAGGGAGGAAGGGAGGGAGGGAAGGAGAGAGAAAGAGAGAAAGAGAGAGAGAGAGAGAGAGAGAGAGAGAGAGAGAGAGAGAGAGAGAGAGAGAGAGAGAGAGAGAGAGGAAGAAAAAGGAACGATTTTCTAGCGTTCGGTACATTTTCCGAGCTTACGGTTTCACCGACAACTCACGATGAACTCATCTAACGTACGAAATTATACTGCTTCGCGTCCATTGTCCGAGAAACCTACTCTCCTTTCTCTCTACATCACTGAGTTCTTGCGCTCGCAGAATCGTAACGCGTTCTTACACATACGCTCGCATAAGTACGTACCTATATATGTACACATACGATAATAATTAAAATCTTT
>NC_062193.1:3274798-3322298 GCF_912470025.1 Vespa velutina | reverse complement strand
TATATGTATCTACAATAAGAGAGTTAAGTGTATATACAATACAATATGTATTTCCATATTTCTATTGTAAGAAACGAATACTTAAGTTTCCCTGCTGTATACGTATGTATATATGTACGTAAATATATATAATAAATGATAATGGAAAACATATTTCTTTTTTTTCGTAAAATGATACGATAGAATAGATACAATGAATAAATCGAATTCCATCCATTTTTGGAATTGTGATAAAACCGATAGAGTTATCAATACCAGAAGAAATTTTAAAAAAGCTCATAGCATCCCTCTCCCTCTCTCCCTCTCTCTCTCTCTTTTTCTTTTTCAACTCCGATCGAGTTATTCCGTTTATAGAACGTTGTCGTGCGTTGCTAGCATTCAACCTGTGCCCACGTATGAGAAAACTGGATTCACATGGTCCGAGGTGCGCCGAGAGTTCGCAACCTATTCAAAAGTAAGTCTCGAGAGCGCACGGTATGCAATCCTGCACGTTTATGTTAGAACGCGACAAAAGGCATTTCGTGACCGACAAGGAAAAAGAGAGAGAGAGAGAGAGAGAGAGAGAGAGAGAGAAAGAGAGAGAGAAAGAGATAGATAGATAGAAGGAGAAGAAAATCTCCATGAAATTTCCTTTCGAAAAGAGAAAAGAACGACAAACGAAGTAATTTAAACACTCTTTCTACATTCTTTCCTTCTTCTCTCTCTCTCTCTTTGACTTTTCACGGATGAAGTACTTTTATTACGAGATTCGTGATATACAAGATAATCCTTGGTATACGTAAGCAATTATCTTTACAATGGGTAGTAAAAAAAAATTTAATGTATGGTGTAGATGGTAGGTCTTCAAGAGGATCACTTATGACGACATTGTCGTCAGTGAGAAAGAAAAAGAGAAGAAAAAAAAAAGAAACACAGCAGAGAGAAAGAGAGAGAGAGAGAGAGAGAGAGAGAGAGATGTAGGAAACATCCTACTACAGTTCTACTGCGACAACGAACGACGACAAAGACGACGATGGAGAAAGAGAGATAGAGAGAGAGAGAGAGAGAAAGAGAAAGAGATAGATAGTCTTGGCTACCCACCTACTACTGTTTTACATTTTATTGCTCACCGTGGATTCAAGCGATTTACATAAAGAGAGATGAACGTTGTAGTTACACCGAGCGTCGAAAGCTAATATGTGAGAGAGAGAGGGAGAGAGAGAAAGAGAGAGAGAGAGAGAGAAATAATTCTTTCTCGGAAGACGAGTATCGTTCCAAACCGAGAGACATTTTTCGCAAGTCGAGACGAGTCGAAAGGGATAGAGATTGGAAAGATAAAGAGGGGTGATATGGGTGGTTGGATAGGTTAGTAGTGGAAAGAGCCAGAGGAGACGGGGATGGTAGTAGCAGTAGAATAACGATAGAGAAAACGAAGGTGGTAGAAAATTCTTAAAGAACGAGATAGTGTGTTAGGCGTGCAACCCATCGACAATGACAGGAAACGCAAATAAAAGGCGTATTGTGCAAATCAGATCGAACCTACCACGATCTAGGGATCACCCAACAAGCTAGCAAGCAAACAAGCAGAAAAATATATCCGAATATTTTCGTCCTCCTGTCACGTATGGTTCCGCATCGAGCATGGCAAACAACGCGCGCAACCCAAACGCGAAGGGTGACGTTATCGCTTCGTTGAAATACTAAGCTTCTATTTTCCGTGAATATCGTCAAGCGGAAATATGACTCTACACGTTCTCCATCGACCTTTTCTCTCCTCCCTAAACCCCCTCCTGCCATCTCTCTTTCTTTCTTCATCGCGATCTTGTTGAGATCAATCCGATAAATATTAGCGGATATTAAATCTTTCTATCGTAGTTGGATTTTTCTTTAACTCAAGAAATATAGAAAATATTATTTATATTGAATATAAATAAATTTCTATTAAATATAAATAAATTTCTATTCAATCTGTTCTTTTTCTTTTCCTTCCTACGTTGAAAATATTATATTGTTTAATCTTTTATGAATTTATATAATAATTTACTATGTAATTCATATAACTCATTCACTCATTTACACACACACATACCAAAGCACGCGTACGTATTTTTTAACTTCATCGCTTAACAAACTTTAATTGTTGATTCGAAATGAATGGTATCTTTAAGTATTATGTAAGTATGTTTATATAAGTACATATATATGCACTATAATTCTCACGTTATATAATTTTGACGTTAAACACCAAAGAAGGAATTTATTCGACAGACTATTGGTTAATTATATATACCAAAATTAGATAAAATAGCTTTTGATATGTCGAATTAGAAACGTACACACGGTTTAATCGAATCGAATTTGTTCGATTTACTCCTCCTCTTCCTTCTCCTCTTCTTCCTCCTTCTCCTTCTCCTCCTATTATCCTCCTACTTTCGGTAGACCGATACCCGTCGATAGATTATTCCTACGATCGTAGAAATACCTTCCCTCCGTGAGGTCTAATTGCTTCCTTTGAAATCAGGAATCACGGAGATCGACTTAACGTAGAAGTTTGTTTGGAACTCCATCCTTCCTCGGATCGGCCACAAATCAAGTAGTAGATATCTTCGTCTAACGAACGATATATATATATATATATATATATATATATATATATATATATATATATATATATATATATATATATATATAGCTACTACCATCCGTTCTAACTAAACAGCTCAAATTATAGATATCTAATGCGAACTACAAATATCATCCCTCTATAAATATTAAACAATGTATAAACCCGAGAGGCCGAGAGTGGTAATAGGGATGGGAGGGGGGGGGGGGGAGAGACCAGGGAAGTTGATCATCCTACTATACGTTAAAATTTAACATCAGAAGAAGAGAAAAAAAGAAGAAGAAAAAAAAATATCGACTTATTTTATATACGGATGCAGCACTACGTACAGGAAATCACCATAGCGTGATTGACGTAATCACATAAATCATGTGTCTTATACATAAATCATTAGATAATATAATAAGAGGATATTTCAATCGTAATGCTTTCTATTCCCGAAGAAGATAAATATTTCTATCTAGAATAACCTGTAAATCTTAATGATTTCAAAAGATAATCACACATACACACACACAAACACTCTCTCAACTTTGTGTATTTCAAGATCGTTCAATAAATCGAAAAGAAGAAAAAAAGAATAAGAAAGGGAGAGAGAGAGAGAAAGTAATAATAGAAATACAAGTCGTGCTTGTTAGTTACTATAATATAACGATCTTCGAGAAAGAAATGAGAAAGACCCTCTCTTTAGACTTTCACCCTCCCAATACGAACAATAGCACCGCACACTGTTCGTTAATCCGTAGACGATATCTATAATATCCACCACAACGAGGAAATGTAACGCATTTTATACGAACGTGGCCTTAATTGGATCCCTGCTTACTGACCTGTCAAGGATACACCTGACGGGTATAATACCTTACGCGTTGATGACCTTGCATAGTTCTTTCTTCACTCCCCCCCTCTCTCTTTTATACTCTAAATCGCGTTACTTTTATTAAATTTCACGTCGAGGTCAGCTTTATCTTTATCTTCGAACGTTTCTTTTCGAAATAATTTGATTGTAGTACGTATACTAACAACGTGATATTAACAACAAAATATTGACAAGTTTTTGAAAAAGAAAACATTATTTATCATTGATTATATCTCCCCATGAAACGTACCTATCCAATGCTTTCAAGCGTAAAAGTAGAGGTTGATTTTCGATAGAATCGGAAACGTCGCGACGCGTCCTGTCACGATGACGTCTCAATGCCACCGTGTCATAAGATGCTGGCTCGTAGTATCTGATGTATGATCTACGTGTTATCCCTGAAACATATGTAAAGTATCGTTCTATTAAATACGGATAAGTAAAATAAAAAACGAAAAAAGAAAACGTAGATAGAACACATATACACACATATGCGTACACACGTATCGTGCTTTCTTGCAGAAAAAGAGAAGAAAAAAAGAAAAAGAAAAAAAAAAGAGAAAGAAAAAGGTCGTAAGTAGATGTATATACGTATCGTATATATATGTATACACGTCTTTTAATATGTGAGCCTATGATCGGAAATCGCGTGAGAATGCGTCATAGAATCTGTCTAAAGATCTTGCTCGACACACTAAGAATAAAAAAAAGAAATATATATATATATATATATATATATATATATATATATATATATATAATTGCTATATACTTGGAGTAATTTTATTTGTCTTATTCTTTCTTATCGCGTGAAAAAAAAGGGGGAAAAAAAAGGAAAAAGAATAAAAGTTAAATAACGCAGACAAACGTAAGATTATCCTATATTTGCACATTTTTAAGTAAAATTAACGGAGTATCGTTAACGTAATAAAAAATATAAATAAATAAATAAATAAATAAATAAATAAATAAATAAATAAATAAATAAAATAAAATAAAAGAATAAAAAAAGGACAAAGAAAGAAAATAAAAGAATGTGACGATTGTATAATATCGGAAAGGGATAATCTGGTTATTTCGCGAAACAATTAAATTACAAAGGAGAACAGAGAGAAGTGAGGGGAGGGGAGAGGGTTGGTGTGTGAAGTCGTCTATCGATGGGGACGTTCTCTCTCTCTCTCTCTCTCTCTCTCTCTCTCTCTCTCTCTCTCTCTCTCTCTCTCTCTCTCTTTCTCTCTCTCTCTGCGGGCACGTTTAAAGGGTGAAAATGCTTAATGAGGGAAATAATTGAGGTGTGGGCTTTCAAAGAGAGAACTGTCGTCGTCCCGTATCGGCTCGTCTATTCTTTTGTAAAATCCTCGTGAAAATGAAATCAACTAATTCTAAGAGATCTCAAGAGTCTTTCGCGTGATTTCAATGTAAGAGAGAGAGAGAGGGGGGGAGGGAAGAAGAGGGAGAGAGAGGGAGAGAGAGAGAGGGAGGGAAGAAGAGGGAGAGAGAGGGAGAGAGAGAGAGAAAGGGAGAGGGAGGGAGAGGGGGAGAGAGAGAGAGAGAGAGTGAGAGACATTCAAGATCATGTAGGCTGAAGCTGAGAACTTTCACTGTCTGCCACGAACCAACTGAAATATATCATTGCCTGAACTTCCAAAACTTCTAATTATATTTATATAGATATCTATGCGTATATATCTTAGCTATGTATTTTACATATCATATATATATATATATATATATATATATATATATATATATATATATATTCTGTATATCTGTATTCTATGTAAATACGTAAAACGAAAGGAGTACGTCAAAGTAAATACATTCGTTAGAGTTGAGAAAAAGAGGGGAAAGGTCGACGAACGAAATTTTTTTAATTATTCCTAACTCTAGGCGAAAGAGATTATATATATATAGAGAGAGAGAGAGAGAGAGAGAAGGAGAAAGAGCTTGAAATTGAATCAATGGGATAAGACCGGTCGAACTGGTTTTAGGGAATACATTTTTGAAAATAAAATTTAAAAAAAATGAGAATTATGGAAAATGTCAGAAATATAAGAAAAAAATAAAAAAAGAAGACGGGAAACAATGTCTTGTTATTATACGGATGTTATATCTGTTTATTCTATCCAATGCTAAATAACGAAAGAAGAAGAGAGAAAAGAAAAAAAAAAAGGATAAATGAAAAAGCAGAACTGAAATGTATAACTTGACGAGAAATTTTCTCTGACAACTATTCATAACTGTACTGAACAAGCATAAATAATAAATTTGTTTTTCATTATCTCGGAGCTCGTTGACGTCGAATTAAAATCATGATGGTTACGCATATAAAGTGAAAAAGAAAAAAGGGACAACAAAAGAAAAAAAATAGAAGGAAAAAAGAGAGACGCGAACGCGAAAGGAATAGTAGTAGTAAAAAATGGGAAGCAAAAGCCCTTTATAGGGGAGAAAATGTAATAGCAAGGAGGTGGTACGAGTGTCACTCGAGAATCTCTGCATTACTCGTACCTACGCACAATTAAAGTGCCATTTGGGGTCGCGTCCTATTGTTTGCCTAAGTACCGATCAAGAACAAAAGGAAGTCATGGGACAAAGAGAAGTGTTGACTATTAAGCGGTTGCTCTCTCTCTCTCTCTCTCTCACTCTCTCTCTCTCTCTCTCTCTCTCTCTCTCTCTCTCTCTCTCTCTCTCTCTCTCTCTCTCTCTCTCTCTCTCTCTCCTTGTCAAATGCATTTACCGCGATTTAACACTGTCAATGCGTTTCAGGCAACTCACAAATTCATTCGTCGTCTGTGACTGCATTTTAAGCGAAAGCATCGCGACATCCCGTCGTCAAAGATGTGTGAGATTAAACGCGTAAAGCTAGATAATAAATTCATTGATCTTTCCATTCGAATATATATATATATATATAATTTGTATTATTATTCGTGAAGGAATTTTCGAAAGTGAACGTTATCGATATTATTGAAAATTATAGAAAAAGTCTAAGTTATTCTTTCATGAAGATATTTTTTGGAAATCTTGAAACTTTGAATCTTAATTCAAGAACTCTCTTATTCAATGAACTCTTTTTCGTCAGGTGTGAATGTTACTGCTACTGTAATCTCGTTGATTCTAATGATAAAATTATTAAAAAAAGAACAAAGATTATTTTCACGTGGTAGCAATTTTAATCAGAAAGAAGAGGAAGAAGAAGAAAAAGAAGAAGGAGGGGGAGGAGGAGGAGGAGGAGGAGGAAGAAAACGAAGGCACGTGACTCACCTTTGTGCGTCGGCACAGGATGAAACGGCAAAGCATCCGCGATCGAAAGAGACGAAAGGAAGAAGACAAGAGGAACGGTGAAGAAGAGGTGGTAGCAATAGGATCTTCTTCTTCGTCGACGACGTCGACGGGGCCTGTGGGCCTCGTCCTCTCCCTCTTCCTCTTCCTCCTCCTCCTCTTCCTCTTCCTCCCCCTCCTCTTGGGCCAGGGCCGCGGAGCAACGGCTCGGCATCGCGTTTCTCGTACCAGCAACGCGTCGGTCTTTTCTTCTAATGGCGCTATCTGCCGCCTTTCGTCGAGCAGCCGAGCACCGCACTTGTCGAGTCACCCACCGAGCTCATCTCCTCTTTCTCCTTCTCCTCGCCTCACCACTGCTTCTTCTTCTTCCTCTTCTTCACCTCCTCCTCCTTCTCCTCCTCCTCTTCTTCTCCTACTCCTCCTTCCGCCTCCGCTTCCTCCTCCTCCACTTCGTCCACCTTCTCCTACCCCTTTCAGGGTCGCTCAACCTTTCGATCCTTCTTCTTTCTCTCCCCTTCACTCCTCCTACTCCTCCTTCTCCTTTTCCTTTCTTCCACCTAGAACGTCTTTTTCAACCGGTTCTATCCTTCTTCTTCTTCTGCTTCTTCTGTTGCTTCTTCTTCTTCTTCTTCTTCTTCTTCTTCTCCTTTTTCTCCTTCTTCTTCTTCTTCTTTCTGCTTAGGTACTCTCGAAGATCAACTGCTCCGCGATATCAACGCTGGAAAATAAAGAGACTGACGTGAGACTCAACTTCGTCGTCTAGACTCTCTCATTGTCTATATATATATGTACTTTCTTTTAATTTTATACTGAACAATATAACACTGTTACTATATTTAAATATATCGATTCCTCATATAATTAATTTCTAATTACTTATATATATATATATATATATATATATATATATATATATTTCTTTTTCATCAAAACATGACGTAAAATATTATATATTTTACGAGAATAAAAAGTAATCTCTATAACGATACTATACACAGTATAGATACATATGGTACATATATATATTCATCTATGTAACACACTTAAGTATATATAGATACGTGGAAGAACGAAGAAGCAATTTCGTGTTTTTGGTTTTGACGAGAATAAAGAGTATGAATGATGCAAATGATTATTTCAGAGAGATTAAGCGCAAAAGAAAATCCATTGATTTTTGATGCTTTACACACGATCGTACGTACGTGCAAGGTAATATAATTACTAAGATAAAAAGAATGGTCGATTAAATGATTTACAAACGAAAAAATCCTTTTCTCTTTTCATTGATCGATATATATATATATATGTATATATATATATATATGTATATACATATACATACATATAAATTTATAAAAATTTGGCTAAAGATGTACAATCGTGACTCGAACAAACAAAATAAAAAAAAAAGTAAAAAAGAAAAATAAATGGGGGGGGGGAGAGAGAGAGAGAGAAATACAAAGCATTTCATGTCGACAGAAATATAGCCAGTTATAAAATACTTAAAAATTAAATGATCCGTCGTTTATCGCCCTTAATCGAAACTTTTCGCGTTGTAAATACATAACGCAGCACCTGGAGTATAAACTCGGACGATTCCGTGTTGTGCAGCGAGACGATACACCGTACTACTAATATCGGATCTACTTCGATAAACTTCAAAGTGGCCGGAGCAAATTATCTCGAGAACGTACTTTCTCATACGAAACTTTTGACGATAACGATGTTTTTTCTCTATCTCGGTATTATTTAATATATGTTTTCTGTTAAAATATCTAAGATTTTTCTCTCTCTCTTTCTCTCTTTCTCTTTCTCTCTCTCTCTCTCTTTTTGTGTTTCTCTAAATACAAAATATAATCCACGATAAACAAATAAAATTGAAATAGAAATTAAATTAAATGCAAGCTAATACAAGTCATTAATAAGTAAACATCGAACTTCTTGATTACGTCAAATGAAACAAATACTTCGAAGTTAGAAATATAAAGAATGTATGTTTTGCATTTACGAAGGAATTTCGTTCGTTTAATATAAATAATCCAAAACTATTTGAATACTAATCGTATCGTGTTCCCTTGATTTTTTTCATAAATGTCGCAGTTAAAAGAAACAAACAAACAAAAAAAAAAAGAAAAGAAAAGAAAAGAAAAAAGAAAAAGAAACAAGGAAAATAAAGAAGAAAAAAAGAATAACATCGCACGCGAACAAAGTAGTATTAAGGTAAGGTATACGATTATTTCCGTCACGATCGCATAATCGCCATTATATATCTTTTCGACGATATCACCGACATATACGGGTCATAGTCGAAATGATGTCACATTAAATAAATTTTTATTCTAACAAGTCGTTGATGATAAAAGGTGTATCCGATATTTCATCGCGTTATCCTTATTTTTCTTTCTTTTTTTCTTTTTTTCTTTTTTTTTTTTTTTTTTTTTTTTTTTTTTCATATAGATATAATCCGTAAATCGATATCTATTACATATTGCATCTAAATTTGGTAAAATCTGTAACAAGGAATGAACGTACACATACATGAATACATACATAATATCATCCCCTTTAAATAAATACGTAATTGGAAATAAAGATAAATTCGTAATTTTTTTTTTTTTTTTTTTCATCCGGATGCTGTGCGATCGTTATTCGAATATTCGACACGCTTTTGTCGTTTATATTAACATTTCTCAACATACAAGAGAGAATTATCTTAACGCTTGCAAGAACAATAGGATAATGAATGTAACAACCACGTGTCCGATTTCTACATTAATTTTCTATTGTAACGGTTAACTCGTATCCTCTGCACAAAGGAAATACATCGTGAGAAAACGAAATAATTATCGATGCCGCCGTAGTTAAAGTAAAAAGAAATAAATAAAAAATAAAAAAAAAAAAAAAATAAAAAAAAAATAAAAAAACAGAACAACGTAGAAAACGGTTAATCGATTAATACCGAGAAAGGATTAATCGAAAGAAGGCATAGGTATGGCTATGCCGACTCTGTGACCACATAGATGAGAGCAATCTCTCTCTCTCTCTCTCTCGTATACACACACACACACACACACACACACAATCTTTTTCTGTCTCGTGGTGCAATCGTGACACCACGTCAGTATTTCTTTCCTTTTTTTTTCCTTCTTCCGTCTTTAATTAAGATCTTTGAAATTCCGATCGAATGACGTCGTTGTTGTCCGACTAGTTGGATATCCAAGCATCGTCTCGCGTTTACCGCAATAGTTGAGGATCTCGATAGCTGCAACGAACTATGTTCGAATCTCGGGGAATCCCCGGCTATATCTTGTCTATGTGATTCCGAACGAGAAATACAACGTCCTTATATTTTCTCACGCGGAAACAAATTTGTACAATTTTATATATGTATAAACGATCTTTGCGATAAGTTAATCGATATTTTTTCTTCCTTTTTTTCTTTCCTCTTTTTTTCCTTTCCCTTGCAAAGAAAAATATGTATCTATTTTACGGAGTAATAGAACGAATTAGTTAGCTTACGTACATTTGTAACTTAAGATAAATAGCAAAGTTTTGTTTTGGCAAAAATGACAGAAAGTAAATAGTTTCAATGCGATACGTTGTATATATGAAATGAAATGAAATGAAATGAAATGAAATAATATAAAAATAAAAAAAAAAAACTTATTACTTCTAGAGAGATTCAATTATAGATAAAAAAAAATATAAAAAAGAAGAAGAAAAAAAAAATAAAGAACATAAAAAACATAAGATAAAAAAAAAAGAAATATATATATATATATATATATGTGCGTATAAAAAAAGGGGTGGGCAATTAAATGTCGAAGAATTCATTAAGTGTGTGTAAAAAAAAAATAAGAGATAAAAATGTGCTACTTTCTCTTTCTCCATTTGATAACGTCATAATTCAAGAGCGAATGCACTTGCAGTAGAAGCCGCTGCTCTATCCCGCTGCTCCCCATCGCAAATAATCTACGTGAGACATAATTTTTCGAGGGAAGCAGGAAGAAGGATAAATCATGTCCCTCACGAAGTAAAGCACTTCGATAGTAGAGAGAATATAGTCACGCTCTTTTCCTCCCTCTCTCTCTCTCCCTCTCTTTCTCTCTTTCTCTCTCTCTCTCTCTTTTCCTCTCTTTCTCTCTCTCTCTCTCTCTCTCTCTCTCTCTTTTCCTCTCTTTCTCTCTCTCTCTTTCCCTCCCTCCCTCCCTCCCTCTCTCTCTCTCTCTCTCTCTCTCTCCCTCTCTCTCCTCACTCTTTTTATCATAGCTATGGTTCGTTCACTAAATTGACCAAAAGCAAATAATTTACGAGAGAAAGAGAGAGAGAGAGAGAGAGAAAGAGAAAGAGAAGCATATTGTATATCTCTTTTCTTTCGTTACAAAACATAATAGTCGATTATAAAATAGTACTTGTTTCGCGCGTACCACTTTCCTGAAGTCGATTAATTCGTGAAAGAAAACAATGAGAATTATTTTACTTGAATACCATAGAAAAAAAATTATACGGGGTGAATTAAAAATTCCTAAACGGTCTAAAAGTTCCTAAATGATTTTTAAATATCGATTATTCATTTTCGGGACTTCTTTTAGCTAAAGTTTTTTTATATGATTGTAAAACTAACAAACCTAGCTTGTGAAATTACAAATCAAACTATAGATCTAAATTTAAAAGCTCTCAAATTTTTTCTTTTTTCTTTTTTTTTTTTTTTTTTTTTTTTTTCTTTCTTTTGAACGAGCTAGGAACTTCCTCTCTACCTTGTACAATATAAGAGAGAGAAAGACAGAGAGTACTACTTTTTTTATATATATATAATAATATTATTACATTGTATTTAGAATAAGTTGGAATTTTAAAAAACATTAAACGTAATTTAATCGTAATAATTTAAACGTAAAATTAAATAAGATATAAAAAGTACATATATATATATATATATATATATATATATATATATATATATATATATATATATATGTGTGTGTGTATGCATATAAAAGGTGAAACTTTAAAGTTACACGGACGTTATACTGGAGTTAAGATCGTGAATTACATACAACTTGCAGCAACCAGGATTACACGTTTGCTGCACTTACATATACGAGCGAGAACCAGATATCGATCTGGTAAGAATCTTTCGTCTTCTCTCTTTTGTTTCCTCTTTTTTTTCTTTTTCGTTTATTTTTCCTTCTTCTTTATTTATTTTCTTTTGTTCCTTTTAATCTTTTTACTTTCCACTTCTTGAAGATATTAAGACTTCGACGAGTAACAAATTTTTTTTATTGGCATCGACCTGATTTTGATTTAGGATAGACGTCTCGAATTGTCCTCTCTTATAATCTAATGAGAATTTTCTAATCGAAAGAATAAGAAGATAATCCGATCAATAAAGATGCTCGATTGAGTAACTATAATAACGATGAATGAAATTCGATACGATTCTATTATTTTTCTAAAAATAATGAAGCTATTTTATAATCGATGCGAACGAGGAATATAAATCTGAAAGGAACGATGAAAAGAAAAAAGAAAAAAGAAAAAAGAAAAAAACAAATATAAACAAAAAAAAGAAGAAGACTAGAAAAAAAAAGAAAAAATAAATATGTACCTACGTATTAAATAGAACGTGTAATAAGCAAGATACTTTTCTTTTTTCCTTTTTTCTTGTATTTTTATTTCTTTTTTCTTTTTTTTTTCTTTTTTTTTTGAAAAGCAACGAAATACTACGAAGGGTGTTATTAACGAGAATAGAGCACTGTTTACATTGTAAATTTATGTTCGCGACGACATGAACGGAAAAAAATAAATACAAATAATTAAACAAATGATAATAATAATAACAATAACAACATTATATGTACGTACGATGGGTATATACATTGTAAATTTACATTGGCGACGATAATAATCCTATAACTGAGAGATTGTAAATGTAAAGATACACGTAACTAATGCGTATATAAAAATCGTTGCGAAAATAAAATTATAGAAGAGAGATAGAGAGAACGAGAATACAAAAAAAAAAAAAAAAAATAAAAAAAAATAAAAAACACAAACGAGCCATGCAATGATGATGGTAGTGGTAAACTCTCCCCCTCTCTCTCTCTCTCTCTTTCACTCTACTACCTCGGCAAGTAGAAATGCGCCATGAATTTAAAATACATCTAAAAATCAGTGTACTAACGATCCAATTATGGTAGGATGGTATTTATAAAGTCGGCGATTTTTTATCCAGGGCTACCTCGTTTCGACAAAATGTCGAGACAGAAAAAGAGAGAGAGAGAGAGAGAGAGAGAAAGAGAAAAGTGAAACAAAGAGAAAACTCATTAGACTATACAAACATGATAAATTTATCCCACTAGAAACTAGACCTAGTGTAACAAATTTCTCAAATTTTGCTTTAATCAATAAACATTTTCGATTTATAGCTTAATATTTTCATTATTATTATTATTATTATTATTATTATTATTATTATTATTATTATTAGTATTATAATTACTATTATTATTATTATTATTATTATTATTATTATTATTATTATTATTGTTATTATTATACTACGTAATCGCTTTCGCTAGTTACAAAAGACGCATATTAAAGGTATTCTCCTATTTCTAAAGTCATAATACACATACTCTCTCTCTCTCTCTCTCTCTCTCTCTCTCTCTCTCTCTCTCTCTCTCTCTCTCTCTCTCTCTCTCTCTCTCTCTCTCTCTCTCTCTCTCTCTCTCTCTCTCTCTCTCTCTCTCTCTCTCTCTCTCTTTCCTCTTGCGAAATATAATTTCCTAGACCCAATCAAAAAAGAAAAAAAAAAAAAAGGAAAAAAAAATCGCTCGTGCAAAGAAAAACAAAAAAGAATAATACGAAGGTTCGATATTATTACGTGTTATGTTAAAAAACAAAACCGAAACTATTAGGAATAATATAATATATCTACAACTTGTCCGTGCCTGTCGCGTATCAGTAAACGGCATAGGTGAAAGCTTGTTGGAACAAAAGTAATTCATGGAGGTAAGAAGAATCGTTGCGGAGTTAGGTAACGAGTCGGCATTAAAGTCACCGATAATGACCGTAGTGCCGAGATGCAAAGCTGCCAGTAAAAAAGTCATCGATGTAAAGTCTTTCATTGAAAGGGTCAATTGTAGATTTTTATCTTCTTAACATAGTCACACATTCGCATTCATACAAACACACACATACACACGCACACACACACATATATAATATATATATAAAATCGTTTATATATGTTCAATCGGATTAACAAAGTCCGGAGTACATGGTTACGAAATCAACTGTTCTTTTACGAAATTACTACGAACGATGCGAAGAGAATTTTAGAGAGAAAAAGAGAAAGAGAGAGAGAAAGAGAGAGAAAGAGAGAGAAAAAGAAAGAGAGAGAGAGAGAGAGAGAGAGAGAGAGAGAGAACCTATCGGGGGGAAAACGTATAAACGAGGGAAACGTTTAAACGACACGAGATTTCGAAGGTCTGTCTGGATATAATAGAGAGGAAAAATGACGGAGACTGCGCGCGAAAGGGACGCGAATGAACGGGGGATGAGATATGAGATACGGATGTGTTCAAAGCAAGAAAGACAGAAGGATGAAAAGGTGGAAAAGGAGGAGGGAGGAGGACGAGGAGGAAAAGAAAAGTAAGAAGGAAAAAGGGAAACGAACACGCATGTACATATATATATATATGTGTGTGTGTATGTATATATGTTAGGTATATAATACAAGGTTTTACTTATATAGTTACATGAAGCACGTATCGCGCGTGCTCGCCGATTCTCGCGTTCTATCAAATTCTCTTTCTCTTGCTGTCGCGTACACACTTACCAAGATGCAGCAACGGCAGCAACGGCAGCAACGGCAGCAACAGCAACAGCAACAGTAGCAGCGGCGGCGGCAACAACTTAGGAAAACGAAACCACAGTTGTTGCCACAGGCGTCCTTTCCTTCTTGATACTGGACTCTCTCGACGTTCATAGGGCGGAGCGTTCCTCGCGTTACAGTGCGTTCGCTCCGATATGAATCGCGCGCACCATTACGTGTCACAGGAGCGGCCCTCCGAGTGAGTGAGTGCGTGTGTGACTATCCCTCGCGAAAACGAGAGAAACAAAGAAACCGGGGAACTGGAAGGAAACAGAGAGGAGACCGAGCGATATATAAACTGTGTTGTAGAGAGAGGGTGAGAATGTGATAGAGCGCGATGAGAGGTGAGAGAAAGACAGAGAGAAAGAGAGAGAGAAAGAGAGAGAGATGAAGAAATAAAGAGGGAGAAAGAAACGTCAAAAACACAACGATACGAATAGCAACGCGTTCCGCGTCGAACTGACGAGCCGCTCTCGTGACTCGCGTAAAGATACCGAGGACAACGACTTCCCCCACTATTCGCCGCCTTCGACCCAGCTGTGTGCTTTCTCCCCACTCCGTGCGATGTCTCTTCACCGCACGCACCGGTACTGCGCTTCCTTCATTCGTCTTCCCCCACCAAATCAACTCATCGCCCCACTCCGATACCACCACCCTCAGACGAGCTTATTCGACCCTCCTATCTTTAACGAGCCTTCCTCTTCTATTTCACCCTATCTCTTTTTTTATCTCTTCTTTATCTTTTTCTCTCTCTCTTTCTCTTCCCTTTGGTCATCTCTTTGGCAGCTACTCAACGCTCTTTGACCACTATCCCTCGCAAGTTGAGCTTAGTTCTTTCTCTCTTCCAAGAACAAAGTTTCAACGAAGAGAATACTTGATTCTCTTTCTACCTTACCTTCCTTCTCTTTTGCCTACATTTTTTTCCTCCCTCCTTTTTCTTTCTCCTCTTCTTCTCTAGTATTCGATCACCACATGCCCTTTCAACGTCATTCCTTCGGAAGTTCAATACGTGAAACTTTCTTTGATTATCCGAGCTTCGGTCAGTGAATCTCTCGATATTACGAAAAGACAAGATGTCCTTCGAAGGGAATACATTTTTGGATTCTGAAAACAGTGAATTTCGATTCTTTTCTACGATACAAGTAGAAATATCGACAAAATTTTCATTGATACGAATTTATGGACGATAGATATTTTATAAATATTTATCGAACGCGATGATTTTTTGTGTATTTTTTTAATAATTTTTTTTCATATGTATATATATATATACACGTACCTACACATATTATTTTTGCAGTCATTATTAAGTGCGATAAAAATATTTATATCTAATAAATATATGATATATTGTGAGTAGAAATAAAATACGAAAAGTGAAATATATCAATGGACTACTTATGTGACCTATCAAAAAACCGTTAACGAATTGAAACTAACGTATAAAACAGTGATACAATGTAGCCAAACATAAAATATAAATGAACAAAACATAATTCTTACTGCCAACGTCGTTGAAACTATTTGTTGATATTTCTTCGTTATTACGAAAAGGAGATTCATTCCTTCGAGGCATTTCATTGGTCAATTGAAAAATATTCCCTGTTATGATTGGCTGCAATCTGGAGAGAATTTATATTTTATTAATATTATAAATTTTACCGCCAAATATAATACCTATTGTGAAAGTAAAATAATTTCATTAGATTTTATCTTCGCTCTAATCTAATTCAACTAAAATAAAATATATATTATTGTTAATACGTTAAAATATTATTCGAAAGTTTTTAGGTTATGTCATATTGTGATGTCGATATTCGTTGACGTCACACGCTTGACAGGTGTCTGTAGATATCTGTGGCAATTCAAAAAGAATTTATTATGGTAATTACGAAAATAATTTTTATATTATAATTAAAAAAAAAAAATTCATCCAAATGTACATCTACTCTTTTGACATTTTTTATTGTAGGCTCGTTACTTTCGAGAAGAAGATATTGATGGTATGCTCCTTTGTGTACATTATATTTTGATATTATTTATTATATATTAAAATATGCTATTTATATATATATATATATATATATATATATATATATATATATACATATATATATTTTTTTTTACTTACATCTTTACATATATGCACATTATTAAACACTTATTTAACGATCCTGATTTGTTCCATTACAGAATTCAGGGAATGTTTTTACCTATTTGCTCGCAATGGTCAGATTCGTACCTTAGATGAATTGACCATCATTATGAGGTCATTAGGTCTCAGTCCAACGATTGCAGAATTAAATAAATATCTTAAAGATAAAGGTTGGCTATACCAATTGTTGTTCTTTTTTTGCAATCATAAAGACTTTTATGTTAGTTTAATAAATTATGTGATAAAGTATTAAAAGTTTTGTTTTTATATACCTTAGGTGGAAAAATGTCATTTGCTGATTTTCTGGAAGCCATGCATTTGCAAACAAGAGCGGAAGATCTTCCAAAAGAAGTTATAGAAGCTTTTCAAGCTGCAGATACTGCTCATACCGGTACTATACCTGCACGACAATTGGCTCACATGCTTCTTCACTGGGGAGAAAAATTAAGTAACAAAGAAGGTAAGTAATTGTAAGAGAAAATGTTATAAGAATATTTATAATACGTACAAAAATCTTTATACGTATTTGTATTAAAGTTGAGCAAATCTTTCGAGAGGCCAATGTATCCATCAATGGTAATGTCAAATATGAAGATTTTGTAAAGATTGCCTGTGCACCAGTACCTGACTACTATTAAATATATAAATTTTTGGATTATAAATCTTTTATATATGCTATTTGAAGATATTTATTACTATGTAATTTGTAACACTTCTATATAACATTATACCATTAAAAGAAACTTTTTTTGGCTTAATATTTTTTAACTTTAATACTCTATATTTTTCATAAGAATTCAGATTAATTGTAAAAAAGTAAATATTATAAACAGGCATTACTTGAAATTTAATAAAATAGCAATTATACCTTATTATTTATTACTTACTGAATTATCAATTGAATTATAGCAGCTGAGATAGATGTTCGTATATAATACTCGATATAATATTTACAATGACGTCTGTCTTTAACAAGTAAACTTATGATTATTAAATTCCACAGTGTAAAAAAGTATAGCCAAACATGCTCTTAATATTAGCCGCACGAAAAAAAAGAAACCACAATCGAACTATACAACAAGTTCCAAAGTCTTCTTTTCTTCTCTAATTACTGTCATTCTAATACTTTAATATTTTTCATATATTGTACGATTAAATATAATCAATACACTGAACAATTGTAATTTGACGTTTTATACAAAATTGACTTTAATAAAATTTTAAATAATTTTTATAATTAGCCATCGTATTTGCTCTCCGTAGTAGGAGGTGAACCGTATAGGATAACAGCTGTGCTAACGATAGTCATAAGAAAAAAAATACCTAACAATATACGATCGCTAACAAGAGCAATTTGTTTCCATTCTAATTCCGTTCTTTCTCTTTTATCTTGTTCGGCTAAACGCCTCTCGTTTCTCTCAATAGTTGCATGCACTCTTCCCAAAATGCGAGTCCATTGAGTTTCCAAATTATTATCTTTCCCAAAATCTAAAATTCATTAAACATAATAACACGATTAGAGTATATCTAACAAGATTTAAAAAAGAAAAAAAAGAAACGAAAGAACTTACCAAGACTAGGACTGATATTGTCACCATCCTGCTTTCTCTTAACGTGCTTAGGTGACGTCATTTGTTGCTGAGGTAAATCAGTTTTAGAATGTAATGGACAACTGTTTACCTTTCTCATCGATTCTGCGGATCCCTGATATAATTGCGACGAATTTTTAAATCCGATGAAAATGTTTCTTTTTTATTATTCTTAAATTTTTTTTTTTTTTTTACATTAAAAATTTTTATGTTACGAGCAATAATAGTATTTTAATATATTATATTCGATAAAAATTTTGTCACATTACCGGCTTATTCTCTTCTTGAAAATTAAGAAACACTATTCTTGCCAACTTGTGTAGAAATAACGATCTCACAACTTCGGGTACTCTCGTGCCACGATGATGTAAATTCAAAGTCAATACCGCTAATCCTGACGCGAACGACACGAGACAAATGCTTACTCCATAATAGAGACCTAAATGCGAAAAGCGAAATGCATAATGGCATCATTAAACATATGTACATACATGTATATGTGTATAAATTATATACATATATATTTATATATATATATATATAAAATTTAAATTAATGATAACAAAAAAATAATACTTCGCAAACCCAATGATAAATCCTATCGAAACGAGAAAATGACTATATTTTCAAAGGAAAAAAAACATGATAAAACTCTATTTTTTTTACTTCGATTTTTTGTCTTTCTTTCTTTCTTTTTTTTTTTTTTCTTTGAAGTTAAATAGAAACAGAGCTCCAGGGTATCGATAGAATTGTCACTATTTATTGTTCCAATATAAACGTCGGCCCAGTTTCTTCAAGTTCCACGCCAACGTATTTGAAACGTCACTGTTAAACGCAGGGATTCTCAGTAATCATATTATTGAGAATGATCTTGATTGGCTTCTAGATTATTTCATATATACAATTTTAAATTACTTTATACAATACTATATATATATATATATATATATAATGTTTCAAAATTGATGATTGAAACGTTAGAAACATTGAAATTTTCTTGAATTACTATTGGTATCTAAAATTTAGATTTAGAAAAAAAAAATACTAACTTATCAAAGGCGTCTTTTCCGTCGGTGGAAGAGTCTCGCGTATTGTCATGAGGAAGACAGTCATCGAAAGAAGAGCCGAGATTCCAAGAGTAACTTTTTCTCCAGATTCCGAAGGTACATAGAATACCAGTAGAGCTGCACAAATATAAGGCCCACTGATAAAAACTTTCGTCCTCGTGAAATTTTAACTGTGGAATATCGAATGAAAGGTTTTAAACGGATCGTCGTTTTCTAACTCTAGAGATAAAATCTTTTATGAGAAAAAGAAATGAAGATAAAATTATTCTTTCATTCTTTTTTTTTTCTTTTCTCTTTGTTCTTTTCTTTTTTTTTTTTTTTTTTTTATTCATCGTTTCCTAAACGTTTCTCGTTTAATTAAAAAAAGTCGAATAGAATGCACACACATCCACATAGACATACACACATATACAAATGATTTAGTTTGTCTGGAATATTTGAAATTACAAAGATGCGACAGAAGGAAAAGAAAAAAAAAAGTCGTTGGAAAAAAAGGAACGTTGAAAAAAAAAGTTAGCCTTTACAGAAGGCTTTAGAATATAATAGAAAAAAAGGATATATTACTGTATAACTCACCGATACCGTTGATAAGTATGCAAGGAAGTATGAGATTGAAGACATAAAACATGGATCGCCGTCGTAAACGGATCTCATAAGTGATATCCGGGTAAGGTTCTGGACAACAGGAGTAATACTCGATATTTCGTCTGGCAGAAAAATCAACGAGATCGAATTCACCGTTTGCTTTGTAATTAGTTACGTCGCCTTGTTCGCTCTGTTTTTCAAGTTCGAGCTGAAACAAAATACACGAAGAAAAAAAAAACAAAAAGTTAAAAAGAAGAAGAAGAAGAAGGAAAAAAAATTAAAACTTACATCGGTTATATCATCGAGTTCACTTTTTCGGTCTTTTTTTCCTCTTTCTTCTTTTTTTTTTTTTTTTTTCTTTCATTTAAATCTAATTATTAATTCGATCACACTTCGCCGTTAAAAGGGCAGAAGAGGGAGGGAGACAGAGAGAGAGAGAGAGAGAGAGAGAGAGAGAGGAGAGAGTTATGCGTCGTGAAAAATGGCTTCAACCGAAGAAGATTGAAAAGTAGGAAAGGAAAGGAAAGGAAAGAAAAAGAAGAAGAAGAAGGAACAGGAGAAGGGGGTGATAGGTAAAGGAAAAGGGGAGAGAGAGAGAGAGAGAGAGAGAGAGAGAGAGAGAAGAGGAAAGAGAGGGCTCACCAATTGAGAGAGTGAATCTGAGCTTGCATTGAATTCTTCTTCCATACAGGATTAAGCCCTTCGATCTGCCCGTTCCCTTTTTGACGACATGGCGAACTAACATTTTCGATTTGCTTCTCTAAAATGATTCAACTGATCGTCCAGACGCTCTTGTCCATAGTTAACACGAACTATACACGTCACGAATGGGGATACTCATGTTTTTTAATCTGTTTTAAGATATACGTCAGTATAAAAGAAATCAACAAATTGATATTTCATTCGATTAAGTATCTTTAAAATGATTAATTTTTGTCGATCAAATGAAATGTTTCTTCCTTTTTTTTTTTTTTTTTTTTTTTTTTTTTCTTTCTTTCTATAAGGCAATTTGTATCATACAATTAATTACTAATAGTAAATAATTCGTATCAAATTTATTTTCTAATCCCTTAATAGGGCGGGGGATCTGCCCCTGTGTGTAAAACCTGTAAAAGTGTTTTGGTTGACTAGCTGATAGAAAATTTACTACCTATATGCTGTTAAATTAAACCATAACTCTCTGACGATGTAAGTTCCGAACGACTATGTTGATTTTCCTTTGGAAAATTGTTTGCCAAACTGAATTGAGAGTTTGAAAATATAATTTTAAACCAACAAAATTTTGTTCGCTCGAGGATAAGATAAAAACAAATGGAATATATGTATGTACGTTAACCAATGGAGACCTTAAAGATACTATAGAAAAATTTATTTATTCATTAGCCGACATAAAACTTTGTGAATCGTAGAACTGTCGAAGACCATAACGTTGGATTTTAGATACAACATCTTGAATATTAACACCCGTTGGCAAGCTTTTTTTTCCATGCCCGGTTGGAGTTAATTATCTGGAAAAATCCGCAGGGACTGCGCTACGTGGGGATTTTTTCTTTTCTCTTTTTTTTTCTATTCCTTTTCTTTTTCTATGTCGAACAATAAGTTGTTAAATATCTCAAAAATTCACGAATAAAATATTCCCAATATTTTTTTGTTAAATCGTAATTTCAGTTCTTTTTTTCAAAAGGGAACAAATAAGATCTGTTTTATACGGATTAAAATTAGATAGCCTATATATATATATATATTTCTTTTTTTTCTTTTCCTCTTTTTCTTTTATTTTTATTTATTTATTTTTTTTTTATTTTTAATGAAAAGAATTGTTGAAAATATATGAGCCAGTGATTATAAAAGTGGTCTGAGTCAAAAGTTAAAAAAAAAATAAATAAATAAAAAAAGAAAAATTTAATTTTTTTTATAGTCCATATAATTGTTTTCTTTTTTTTTTTTTTTGTATAATTTTTGACTTAAACTACTTTCACAATCATCGATTTACATATTAATATACATGATATACCTGATATCCGTCGTAAGTCCAAGATGCCCATTTCAAGGCACACCTTTGTTCATCGAAGGGAAAAAATTCAACATCTATGTCACAGCTGCTACGAAAAATACCATGACTAAGCCATACTACTTCGCCCGTGTGACTGACGATTACGTTTGTATTTATAATCGCTGAACTGTACTGTGGATCTGCGCTGTACAAAAATATTTAACGAATCCATGAATCGCTATGTTCGATCATTCTTCTTATTATAATTCGATTAGTATACATATATTTTCTATTGTAATAAAGATAATAGGTATATATTACATTGTGATATAATTAACGCGAATAAAAAAAAAATTTGAACACCCGCTTACTTGTTATAGAGTATAATATCAGGTCTCCAAACGCGATTGTATGGAACACGAATTACTCGAATTCCTGCGAATTCCGAAGCGTTCCATTTCAAATGATGATCGGTCCAAATTTGTGTTACCCAACAATTAGTGGTTAGTATTTGATTTTTTTCATCCTGTCATTTAAAATGATCGATTTTAAATAATGATAACAATAGGATCATCGATACTATTATTTATATATGTATATATATATGTATATATATATATATGCGTGCGTGCGTATGCGTGTGTGTGTGTGTGTATATATATATATATATATATATATATATATATATATGTAGAAAGTCATTTATATGTATCAATGGCGTAGGTAGTAATACCATACCCAAATGCACTCTCAACGTTTTATACATATACTACATAGATTATTCATTGTTCAAAGAATTTTTATGGTCTATCACTCACCACATCGATTATATGATGAAGAGAAAGACCAAAGATAACGGCCAAAGGTTGAGAAGAATTTTTTGCTGGTCTCACAGCTGCATCGTATCCCTCCAACAAGTATTTTGTCAATCTGTATTCGTGTTCATCACAGAAACCTGAAAGAGTAATACCAAAAAATGTATTACGTTACGCGTATAATTAACTTACATTACATTAAAGTCTTTCAGATTTTGAGATCTTTTATAATTATTAAAATAATTTTCTGATTGACAGTATACTTTTATTTATATATGTTATTGTAAGATTGAATAAACTGAAGATATAATAAAGCGGGGATAAAGTCGAAAATTTTTATGTCAACAAAATTTTGATCAAATTCTAAATCTGATCTATTTAACGAACTTCCCTATATGTAATATTTTAACCAATTCGTCAAAGCTAAAGATTTCAAGTTAATTTAACACGACACTCTTTCCTACACAAACTACTTCACCTAATCTTCAATAGTTACATCGATAGAATCGTATAGACGATAGTTACGTCTATTGTGTCCAAAAATCCAATTCGTACGTTAGCTAATCCTCCGTAACTCTTGACTCTTCACGTTTATCGAGAGCACAAAGAGAAAATAAAAAGCGTCGACGAGAACGAAGGAGACCAATCCGTACAAATGACACATCTTCCATTCATTTTTCCTACCTATTGTAATTACAAGTTAATTATAATTATATCGTCGAAATCTACGATTTCTTATCCAACTGTAATTAGCAGAACATAATTTTCATATCTTCCGATAATTATCTCTCCCTTTTTATATAGAAAACTTTTACCAAATATTAATTAGTTAAAACATTGTATCTTTATCACCGTGAATATTCTTATTGGTTCAATAATGATAAGAAAAAGAAGAAGAAGAAGAAAAAAAAGTTATGAAGTTATGAAAGACAATGAAAAATGAGATTAAATCGCTCATGCGATTATCATCCTAAATATTCTTATAAAATTTCAATGATAAAAATAAAAAAAAAAAAAGAAACGAAAAATAAATAAAATGCAAAATGATAAAAAAGATTTCAATAATCTCTAAATTTTCCAATATTTTAATAATGATTCTTAATTGAATTCAATAATGAAATAATCATTCGATGAAACACGTTAAATTTTCCGTATAATATCTGGCCAACAATTTGTGTTAAATAATAAACAAATAAAAAGTATTTGTTTCTAATGTAATAAAATCTGATAGATTTTCGCGAGTTGATCATAAGAATTATTCAGATTGATAAGATATATACATATGTACATACATACATATATGTACATGTATATCTCTGACATGATATCGAAGATCCGACAGAGAAGTATCGTTTCAAAAAATGACGGACACAGCCGAAGGGAACATCGTCCTTCGAAATGTGATAGATGTTTCTCGCATCGATTCACGCGACAAATTGCATTTCGTGAAATACATATAGGGATATACATGTATATATATATATATATATATACGTACACACACACACACGAAATATATATATATATATTATTTCCCTTCACATTCTTCTCCTATTGTTAATTTTCAAAAAGATTAAATGTTATGACTCTCTCATAGATATTATCTCTAATTACCAAGATATCTGATAGCCAAACTAATAAGAGAAATCTGATAAGAAATGTTCCCTGCAAAATCATTGCAAATAAAAACATGAAATTTATAACGATTATTAAGACGATAGTTTATTGTTATTATTATCATTATTTTCATAGTAATGGTCTCTCAGATATCAATGTTTTCATTTATTTATTATTATTATTATCATTATTATTATTATTATTATTATTATTATTATTATTATTACTATATACAGAATACGAGAACCTTTCCATAATACTTCATGCGTAATAATGGCAGATTGGGGAAAAATAGAGAGAGCAAGCGAGCAAAAGAAAGTAAAAAATTGAGTAGAACATTTTGTGAACATAATGAGATAAAAAAAACAAAAAAAAAAACCCTCAAAAAAAATTTTATTCTAATCAATTTTACCAAACGATCGATCTTTTGTTATTCCGGCTAAATAATTCGCATGAAAAAAATTATGGTAAAGAGAATAAAAATTATTCAAGATGACAACGTGCGACACGCCGCGATCTAAATTATTCTAATTTCGCGCATAAATTTCAAACGATCAATACATACATACATACATACATACATACATACATATATACATACATATATATATATATATATATATATATATATAAAGGCTTATTGTTTCGCCACGAACGATTCTATCGATTCTATTCGATAAATAGAAAATCGATCGAAAAGGAAATCGAATAAATGAAAGCGTCGCGATTCGAACGAAAATTCTTCGACTATTTGAAGGAGAAAGAGAGAGACGGAGAGAATGAAGGGGTAGGAAGGAGAGAGGACAAGTAAAGAGAGGAATGAAGATAGGCCAGAGAAATTTGTGGAACACGAAACTCATTTACAACTCGATCGAATGCGATAATATTCTTGCAGGAAATCCTGTCGAGTTGAACGATCGAATTAACGGACGGTTAGTAGAAATGAGCTTTAATCGGAGATCGAACTTGTCTTAATCGATCTAGTTATACAAAATAGTTCCCGATATTCGTAAAGGCTTGATGAACAATTTAGTTTTAGAAAAAATTGTAATTTCATTTTTCAAAGTCCTTAAAATTATAACAATTATACTCTATGTGTATGTAAATACATTATATATATATATATATAGAGTTATTATATAGAGAGTATAATTATCATAATTGCATATATATATATATATATATATATATATATATATATATATATATAAATATTTATATCAACATATATAAACAAAGAAAAACTATATGATAGATACATATACGAAGATTTAAATATCCCGCTTAAAACGAAAGTGATGACGGTATCACGTGATGTCGTGCGTAAACGCGCCATTTTCCAAATTACAAACAAAACGAGTTATTGCAAGAAATGTACTAATATGAAAACAATCGATCCATCCTACTCCATCTACATCTTTGTTTTTCTGTTTTTGTTTATTAGAGAATAACGAAAATACGTGTTTTATTTCGTTCTCACTTTTTTTACGATTACTCAAAACGCTATTTTTTAAAATACAGTTTACGCTTTTCATTGTAAGATCGAAAAAAATCGGAGTTTCGTCGAAAAGAGAATTACAAATGAGCGCTCTTAAAAAAAAAAAGAACAAGAGAGAAAGAGAGAAATAGAGAAAGAGAGAGAGGGAGAAAGAGAGAGAGAGAGAAAGAGAGAGAAAGAGAGAAAAGGTTTCGAATGAAAGCCAATGACAGAGTACGATTAGTAGAAATTTCATTGAATCGAACATTTCGCTTCGGTTCATTCAAAGATAGAAAAAATATATTTTTTCTCCAATTTTTTTTTCTTCTTTTTTATTCTTCTTCTCCAATACGTAAATATACATTTACGACTCTAAATTAGTACCATTTACTGTTCATTTGTCAAATTTGCATTTAAATTAGACGATCTCATTTTCCAACAAAATTTTTTATCCAATATATACTTTTAATGATACGCATAAAAGATAACGTTGAAAATGTAAGCTTGAATATGAGAGGAAAAATTTCACTATCAGCTCATACCATTTTATCTTTTATATTCTACATATATATATATATATATATATAAATATATATATATATATATATATATATATAAATATATATATATAAATATATTTTATATATATATATATATATATATACACGCAAATATGTGTATATATATATATATATATACATATATAAATATATATATATATATATATATATATATATATATATATATATAAAACGATGTCACTTGTTTGATACGTTACAGGCATGAAATCAAAAAGAAATAATAATTTGCTTCGAATGTCATACCAATATGAATTATTACATATTGTGAAAAGCAATAAATATTAGAGAAAATTAATGAATTTCATTGGCTGTATTAATAATTAAATTATTGTTAATAAAATCATTAATAAAATATTCTTGAAGAAAAGATTCTGAAAAATATTAGTAATATAAAAATTTAAGCGGACATTATATATATATATAATATATATATATTCAATCAATAAAAAAATAATTTACAATAACAAATCTTACACTATTTTATATTTTAATCATACGTCAGTTGTAGTCACATGTGCAAGTGTACTTTAACAATGCATTAATAAATGATATACGATGAAAAAATTAAAAA
This sequence comes from Vespa velutina, assembly GCF_912470025.1. Classification (NCBI taxonomy): domain Eukaryota; kingdom Metazoa; phylum Arthropoda; class Insecta; order Hymenoptera; family Vespidae; genus Vespa; species Vespa velutina. The sequence continues at coordinate 3,295,226 of NC_062193.1, read as the reverse complement.
GAATAAACTAATTTATTATCAAAATATAAAATATATTGTACTATTACTATAACATCATGATTGATACTCCTCCGTAATAATGGAGGAAAAGCTGATTGAACAGATAGGCGTATATAATAATTGGATATGAAAAAAAAGAAAAAAGAAAAAAAAATCATTTTGAAATTATCGGGCACCCATAAATCGTATTCCTTGAATTTTAACCAGACTGAAAGAGTTTCGATCGAACGCGAAGATAGATGATCGAGATAGATTATAGTTAAAATCTATTCAGAAATTTTTGAATACATAAACGAGTTGCTTTACCAAATCCACTACTATCAGTATCCACCGACATCATACGTTTTGATGAAAACGAGAAAAAAATAGAGTCGAGGGAGAAAAAAAAAGGAATTCCTCGTGGAAAATAATTCAAGGAAAATCCTTGACCCCCCCCGTCGATCGAAAAGTCCATATTTGTGAAGAAATTCGAAGTGGTAGGGTCGGTCGGTCGGTAAATTAGCTGATATTTCGAAGCGACGAGCATCGTTTCCAACTTGTATACGTTATAACTTAAATTAAAAAGTTAAATTAAACCAGACGAACGGATAGATAGACGAACGAACGACTTTCTCTATTGTTATAATTTTTTATATTCGATTCATGATAAAAAACGATTTTGATCTTATTATCATCATATATGAATATTATAAAATTTTCTTAAAATACAAATATTCGATCGAAGCAAGAACAAAAGATTCGTTATAGATGGATAGGAAAAAAAGAAAAAAGAAAAAAAAAGAACGACGTTTCTTGGGTGGAACACTTGAAAAAGGAAGAAAAAGAAAAAAAAAAGAGACGAAATAGAAAGGTGGGGAGGGGCAGAAATAGAAAAGGATATCGTATCTTTCGATGATAGAAAAAAGTATATGACCACTCACCATTCTTAAAAATAACCGCCAAAATTCCGAACCGAAGGAAGAGGCCGAGAGAAGGCGACATGGAGTTGAAGGACGACTTAACCGCGAGACCGCTCGTCTTTCACTGATATCCGGTAGTTGAAAACCACGGTGCAATTTCGTCCCTGAATCCCGCGTTACCCCTACCGTCGTCGTTTCTTTCAAAAGGAAACTCGCGCAGGCGTTTCATAACAATACAGATACGAACGTCGAACGATGTGTCCTAGGAAAGAAAGAACAGAGTGAGACGAATGGAGATAGATAGATAGATAGAGAGAGAGAGAGAGAGAGAGAGAGAGAGAGAGAAAGGAAGAGAGATGAAAGAAAAAAAAATTATAAAAAAATTATATTAAAGAGAGGGAGGAATCAGATTGAAAAAAGAAATCAGATTAAAAAAAATAATCATTTATATAAAAGAGAGAGAGGAGAGAAATCAAAGAAATCAGATAAAAAAAATAATCATTTATATAAGAGAGAGAGAGAGAGAGAGAAAAACAATTTACCATTACAATTTTCTCACGAAACACATACATTTATATTGAATAATTTGTTCGCGATTAATATTATCTGTAATTTCTCTATGTAATTAGCAAAAAAAGAATGGGATACGTAATCGTCATTGTAACAGCGAACGCCGTGATGGGATTTACGATCGATCGAAACGTCGGATTGGCTAATTACGATTATCAAAATTATTCATGATCGAATTGAATCGAAATCGAATATCGAAATGTTAAATAGACGTGAAAATGCGATTAGGTTATAATATTAATCGATTTTGCTTTATGAGATTATGTGCTCGATCGTACTTATTTTTTACGACTTTTCGAAACGAAATACAAAAAAAAAATAAAGAAAAAAAAAATTTTTCTTTAACAGATGTTCTGGTAAAAATGAATAAAAGAAAAAAAAAATAGCAAATATGCGTGTACGCTTTAGTTCAGCGTTAATACGCAACGTACATATATGCATGAACATACGTGGAAATAAAGCTTTCTTTCTCGTTTGGAATTATTCGAGAAGGCTGACAAAATTTTAAATCTCGAATATACAATTCGAAGCATCGAGGCGAAAAGAAAATGTGAGAAGAAAAAATATATATATATATATATATTTTCTGTTGAATTTATTTCGTAATCGGATCACGAATTAAATTCTCAACAACGCAAATCTGAAACTTTTTTGTTTGTTTGTTTGTTTCTTTCTTTTTTTTTTTTTTTTTTGAAAACAAATCGTCAATTTTGTTTCTCAAACAATTTTTCGAGAAAAACAAATTTATCATATGAAATATTATCCAACGATTTAATTGATTCAATGGAGGATAATTCCCTACCTGAATTCTGACCAATACGATCGAAGTTGCATCACATGCATCATAAATTCCGATCGATTATCGTTTGTTTCATTCATATGATTACCTTTTGTTAATTAAATATAGATTTTCATATAAATAAGTAACACATTAATTAAATCTCTAATATTTCAAATTCTAAATTGATGTGTCGTATTATACCTTTTTTTGATATTTCTCAAAATTTTATAACCTTAAAGCATTCTTTACTTATATCTCTCTTCCTCTCTCTCTCTCTCTCTCTCTCTCTTTCTATATGTATATACATATCTTTCTTTCTCGATTATGATTCTCGATGAGAGATTTAAAACAAATATCTTAATAATCAAATAATACAAATATTATTTGTGAATAAATTGAAAAATGAGTACGACGAACGAGCGATGTACAAAATGTCATGGCGATCATGAGACAGGTAGCATTTACTGTCCAAAATTTAACGAAAAGAGAATAGCAGATTCTACAAAAGTATCATCAGCGAAATCATTGGATAACAGTTATATTGTGCAAATAGTTTCCATAGGTATTCGGCCTGACAATTTCTATGAGGTTTGTACGAAAAGAAAGAAAAGAAATATTTTTGACTAGAAATATTTGAAAATATAAGACGTGAGGAAAATTCGTTCATTTCTAATATACACGTCATGCTCGCAATCGATAGATCATTTTATACACGGTTTTTTTCTTCTTTTATAACGTGTTATTAAAAGAGGGTCATGAAACCATCAAAAGGTTGAAGCTCACCTAATCTTTTTTTTTTATGTGAAGCAGTGACCTTAAAAAGTAAAAAATTAATCAACCATTTTTTTTTCTTTTTTTTTTAATCCTCCCTCAAGAGAAATCCCCTCGATCGATCAATGATATATATTAATAGTACGCTAATTATAGGTTAGAATTTTAAATAATTCATTAATTATCATATCTTTGTTATTTATCAAGGCGAAGATGTTACTAGCACCGGAAATCGATATGTCATCTACGAAAATAACTGTTAAGGGCAATAATCTTCGTGTGAGCGTTCAACGACATTTAAATAAAGAGTTTTCGGATATGATACAAAAATTGCCATTTAATGATTTGTCTAAACAAATCCTGAAACACCGAGAAAATTTACTTATTCCAGAGACCATCGACAGCGACGAAGTTCGTGCTGTCGTTGACAATAAACATAGGATGCTCATTTTAACTGCCCCTACTATTAAACCGAGCAAAAGATTAAAAATGTGATAGATCAAAATAAGTTGTCATCAATGATGCCAGGTATAAGTTTAAACATAATAAATTATTTAAAATAATTTTCATAAAAATATCCTAATTAAACGTATTTATCTTTTAAAAATGTTTTTTTTCTTTATATATATATATATATATATATATATATATATATATATAAAATATATATATATAAAAAAAAATATTTATATATATATATAAACTTGACAAACAGCTAATCGAAACAAAAGAATTTATCTAATCGAAAAACCTATTTCTAAAACATTACCTGCAAATGCCAAATTAAGTTCTTCTATAACTTAATGCCTCAGTTTCCTGTAATAATTATTCGTTATTGAATATGGAAAATTTGCCACAGCATTGTTTGGACAACGCCATACTGTTAAGACGATATGATTATATAGATCTCAAAATGATATCGAGCGGATTCAAAACACGATTGAAATTGAGTCAAATCCCGGATTTTTATACTATAAATAGCAAAGAATATTTTGCTGTAAGTAATATACCATTTGCTTTCGATATCCTATAAATTACCTTGAGTACGCGATCTTTCTATTCTTGACACGTGTTGTCTGCATATATATATATGGTGTAAAAAAAAAAAAAATAAATAAAATAAAATAAAATAAAATAAAATAAAAAAAAAAAAAAAAAAAATAAATTGTAAGAAATTAAATATAATGCAGGCAGAAATAAAGATTGAAGGATTTAAAGTAAGTACTGCTGCTCTAGCAACGGAAAATGTTTTGAATATTAAATTACAAGAATTGGGTGGTCGACGTCACGTTAGAAATATTAACTTTTTCATTCCAACGGAAGCAAACGCAAAAGTTGCATCTATTGAAGTATTCGATGATAATACCATTTTTATGAGAGTACCACTTGTAGGAAATTTTTAAATTTTGTATCGACATACAACAAAAAATACCCTTTATATATATATACACATACATATATATATATAAAAAATATTTTAACGATGATCGAAATATAAATTTTGTTGTTGTGTCTCTTTCCACATTTTATTTATATTGAAATAAAAATCTTGGATTAACGACAAAAACTCCTTAATCATTTTTATTTGGCTGGCGGGCTCTTAGCTTTTGTTGCCTGCGCATCCAACGTTTTCGTCGGCTCTGGTTTTGCAGCTTTAGCTGGTGCCGAGGCTGCTTTCTTCGGAGCTTTAGGTTTCTTCGCTTTAAGCGCTTTAACCGCCAGAATTTGCTTGGTTCTTCTTTCTTTAAGCCTTTTAGCTTTAAGTGCTGGTGCATTCTTGGGAAGTTCGATCTAAATGGAATAAAATATTTTCATATATGTACTTCAAACTTTCGCACAATGGTGTTAAAGTATCAATTGATATTATTATTATTATTATACTTACTCCTCGTTTTTCAGCCAAGAGCAAATCTTTCTCATATTGTCGCCTCTGTGCTGTTAAAATTGCTGCACGTTTCAATACTGCAGCATATGGATTCAGACGCAACATTGCACGTGTATTATTCAATGGGTTCAGTTTCTTCACCCTGCGTACTATCTTCTTTCTGTAATTTGAATATTATACAATTTATATATTATTTAGAAATTGCCAAAAAGAATGAAGTTAGTTTTCCTTCAATTCTATCAGTAATGGTTAAAAATTATAATCACTGTCAGTCAACAACACGGACCTTAAAATCATCATTTAAATATTTAAAAAAGAATTAATAATTTAATATTAATTTATACATATATATATGTATATATATTCGACATTTATTTGTATTAAAAATATTACCTTGGAGCTCTCAGAACTCTTCTAATTTCATCTGACTTCAGAAGTCTAGACAAATCTGTATTGGCCATCTTAGGGAAAGGTAAGTTGTAATCTGCTTTAAGCTTAGATTGTTTGCGCCAAGTTCCATACAGAGCATCTAGTTGATCGAAAGCAGATTTCGTCCAAATAACAAAACGACCAACATGACCACCAGGTGCCAGCTTCAGGAGATTCATCTTATTGATGTTCATAAGATCCACACCAGGAATGTTGCGGAATGCCTTACGAATACCCTAAAAGTAAATATTTAATTAAAAATATAGTAAAATTTTAGACATTTTATTTTTTCTTTTTTTTTTTTTTTTTATATAATTACACACCTGATCTTGTCCATACACAATCAAAGGTCCACGACGTTGAATGCGACGACGATTACGCATTTTACCTTTACCAGCACGGAATCTTTGAGACTTGTAAACCTATAACAAAAAAAAAAAGGAGAAAAAAAAAATATTAAATAACGCTCTCTATATTATTAGTTGAAAAATCTAATAATGAACATTTTTAATAAAATGAATGTGTGCAGTTGTGCATACCCTAACCTAGTATAAAAAGGTACTAGTTTAGAACGCCTGTGACAACTATATTACTCTAGCACTTGATTAGGAACATCAGAACTAACAGATTTAGTAAAGATGTGGACATTCTATAGTGCCTATACAATTAAGTACAATTAAGAATGCTTTCAATTACCTTTTGGATATCATTCCAAGCTTTAATACGTCTCAAGAAAATAACAGCTTGTTTAGTTTTATTGTATTCCTGAATTTTATCAGAAACTACAAGAGGGAATTCTGGCACTTCTTGAACCATGTGTCCTGTAGACATATTTCATATGATCTGCTTTAAGTTATTTTAATTATTAAGTATAATAAATATAAGTAATAATTTACTACACTCTCAGTACAAAAGCTTATGTATAATCAGTTTATCAGAAACACGGACCAAAGCTAAATCATCATAGATGTATATATGTATCAATTCTGAATAACTGGAATATATAACCTTACCCTTAGATTGTACTAAAGCAGGAACACCAGAAGCAGCAATTGCAGAAACAAGAGCGTATCTTTTCTGATTAACATTAACACGACGGTGCCACCTTCTCCATGGTTTGGTCGGAGCAAACATGCGTCCACCTCTACACATGTTACCAAATGCACCCTGACCAGAACGATGGGTACCGCCACCACGAACACGAGGAATACGTGCTACTGCACGACCTGTTCCCCATGACTCGGCAGAGGTTTGATGACCTAGTAAATAAAATCTATATTTACATAGTTGAACTAACCATATCCTAATCCATTCTAAAACTTGAAATATTTTAAAGATAATTAGGTTAGGTAGACTATTTCAGAAAATATATTTACCAGCCTCCTTGGACACACAGTACGGTTGTCTACTATTCTTTGAAACTTGTTGATGAACAAAATTTACAATATCAGGGCGAATCGGAGCTTTGAACACCGATGGCAAAGAGATTGTATCTTCTGATGGTTCATTTTTATCACTATATACAGTAACCAAAGGTCGCGCCGTTGATAACGACTGGAATAATGACAACAAAGAAACATTAAACAAATTTTAAACATGTTATGTTTCTTAATAATCATAACGATATATTAGAAAACATTAATGGCGAAATATTGGAGACAAAACGCGTTCTGACATGCACATGGCGGCCGGAGAGATAAGTATTGACTATATTAAATACTTTCACCTTTTCTTATACGTTATTCTCGCAATATATCATAATTGAATTTTAAAAAACGATCGAAGATCTGCGTGAGAAGCCATGAGAAGGAAAATAATAAAATTCATAAAAAAAAAAAAAAAAAAGAAAAAACTTATCCTACACAAGTACACAAATTACACGTGGTCTACAACACAATTTAAAGTCTAACGAAAAACTTTCGTACATAAAAGATATAATAATCATCGATAATGATCAAAACGACATTCGTAATTCTGCATTAGCAATAAGAATGTAAATTTCTTACCATCTCGCGTTTTTTTCACAACTTTTCACGCATGAGACATACGCTAACCAGGCAGCTTGTACGCCTTACCTGGTCATAAAGGAAGAAGGATGCAAACGGAAACGGTACGACTTGAGTTGCGCATGCTCAGTCGATGAACTTGACGACGCTTCCAATTGTAGCATTGTAAATTTGCTTAATATTCGTTAGCTTTTTTTCCGCTAGGATGCACTGAAAGCACAAATAACTTTATGGTATAGTTTTCAATGCGACGTATTATATTCTACGAAATTTCCAATGGAAAATAGAATTCTTGGAAATGAAATTTTATGTATATAAAAGTGCGAGCTATAACGATTAAATTAATTGAATAAAAAAAAAATATATTAAGATTTTATTCATATTTATAAGAAAATGGCTGGAGAAGTTATTGTCGATGCATTGCCCTATATAGATCAAGGATATGATGAACCTGGTGTCAGAGAAGCGGTATGTGATTTGTTATGAACAGCTTGCATAAAAAAAACTTGTATATATGTCTGGTGCAGTACAGGTTATGTTTTTTACAGTTTTACTATGGATATGAACAAGTTTGTATTTGGTATTTAGAGGATGTGTCCTTTACTCGCTCAATTTCAGGCTTTGGCAATGGTTGAAGAAGAGACGAGACGATATAGACCGACCAAAAATTATTTGGAGCATTTATCTCATTTAAATATTAATGCATTTGAAACTGATGTAATGAAGCATGAGTTTGAAAGAATGCAGAATCGTTTACCTATGGAAGTTCTCAGTATGAAACGTTATGAATTACCACCACCACCGCCTGGTAAAATGAACGATTTGACAGCCTGGAATGAGAGCGTAGAAAATAGCAGTGCACAATTGGAACATCAAGCAACTAGGTGAAACATCGATACAAATATAGAATTAATCATATCTTTTACATCTTTTCATGTAAGCTTTATTTTTAATTTATAGGATATGTAATTTAGAATTAATGATGGAATATGGTTGTGAAGCTTGGAGGTCTTACTTAGAAATATTAGTTCAATTAGTTAGTCAAGGACAAAAGCAATTACAAACTTTAAGAAAAAAAATACAAGAAGTTAATTGGCAAAGAAAATCTATGCAAACGCAAGGAGGAGAAAAGTTAAGAGCATTGGAAGCTCAATGGGTCGGTTTGGTTTCAAAGAACTATGAGATTGAACAGGCATGTGTACATATCGAAGAGGAAATACATAAAACTATAATGAACAAAGAAGAAATAATAGAAATAAATCATGTACCAGGAGATGAAGAACCAGCTGTTCCAGGAAAAAGTGCTACGGACGTTATGGCAATGGAAATGAATCTTGCTGAAAATCAACCAATATAATATCTTTTGTTTAAATACATAAGTATAAGTATAAAGAAAAAAAAACTTGTTTTCTTTATAAAACTTTGCATTGTAAATTATGAAAGATATCCTAATGTATAAATAAAGCACAATTTATTTAATTATTGTTTATATGTATCACTTCTGTTTATGGTTACAATATACATATTTACAAGTAAATATCATTGCTATGAATGAGACAACATACTAGTAATTTATATTTATAATTCATCATATACCAAATAGCTTGCACGCGTCCAAGTATTCATAGCACGTCACAATTCCCAGCATAAAATTCTGTATGCTACAAGAGAATGGTGTATCATACCTTCATAAAATTACAAAGCGAATAGCAAAGCGTCATGCTTAAGAAATTATTCCAGTAAAAAAATACATAAATTTAATCTTTATTTTGCACGTTTCACGACGACAGGAAACGCATTTTAATAAATTACGTTTACGTTTATATATCATTTTTATATATCATTTTTAGTCACTTAATTGTCATAAAGATGTTTCACTAGCTCCTGAGCTTTGCGATTGTAGAGGTAGAGTTCCTTTATATACTGCTGCTTCTTCCTCTAGCAAAGCTATGCGTTGTTTCAGTGATTTAACCTAAAAATTTGTTAAAAATTGAATCACTTTTATGTTATAATTATGTGAAAATAAAAAATTTATTTCACAAATAATACGTAATATAGCAGTATCAATGATTTTACAAACATTAAATATAGTTAGAAGAATTAGATGGCGGCACGCGCAGGATTCAATATGGCCGCCAAAAAGAAAATTTCTGTATTACCTGATCAAGCATAAAACGTATCTATGTTACTTTTCATTAAAAGATTAAGGAAGTTTATGCAAAAGTGGCCTGGGAAGAAAACTTTTGGTGTCTACCGTTTCTTACCATTATTTTTCGTTTGTGGGGCACTATTAGAATTTTCTATGATCAACTGGCAGGTTGGCCAGGTTAACTTTTATAAAGTATACAAAAAACGGATTGTACAAGAGATGGTTGAAGAAAAAATACGGAAAATGGAAGGAGAACAATTTTAAGTACTAATATATGCTAAGAAGACTGATATTATTTCAATTAACGGTTAAATATCAAGAGATATGGAGTGGGCATACATCAAATTTGGTATTGTATCAATGTTAACTATGTTGGCTGGAGCACAGACTGTCCACGTTATATACAAACCTCTCATCGATGTAGATAAGCTGGTAGAAGAAGAATTAGAAAAATGGAAAGCTAATAGGAATTAATATAATTTATAATAATATCAAATATATGAATTATAGAACGATGCATAATAGAAAATAAAGTACATTTAGCAGTATAGAAAACAATTTTGATTTATATAATCGATGAAAAAGAAACAAAAATATCTTGAGGTTGTAATTGGATAATGTGACATATTATTATAATTGGTTGTAATTGAATATTATAACATATTTCATGCACAAATGAAAACAATTCAAGAGGATTTACAACTTCAAATTTTTTTTTGTTCAAAGCGCGAATATAATATCTACTTCAGGATATTTATTATTCATACCTGTGCTGTGTGTCTTTCCACCATTCCTAACATTTGTTGCTCTAATTTTTTTAATCTAGATTGATATTTTTTCTTTGTTTTTTCCAACGTTTGTACCAGGGCACTAGAAGAAATAAGAGTATAAACTTAAATTTCAATATAAGATCATTATTTTTACAATCGGCGAAACAAAATATATCACCTATTAGCTTTTTTCAAATCATTAACAAGTTCTGCAGATTGTTGATGTCTCAATTCTGAATTCTTATTCACTTTATCCAATGTTGATACTAATTCTTGTAGGCGTTCTTTTAATCTTGCTTCTCTACCTAATGCTTCTATAAGTTCAGATTCAATACCTTCGCTTTCATTATCGCTAAGACCACGATCCTACAAATAATATCTATTAGAAATTTGTTGATTCTATTAAACGACACCTATTAAGTGTAAAAAATATATTACTTTATTCATTGATAACATAGCCTCGGTATCGTTAAGTTGTCCTTGAAGATGTTCTATAGCAGCATGCTGAGCTGCAATTTGCGTTTCTTGCGCATTCAATTTTAGTTCTATCGTAGCTCTTTCCTTTTCCAAAAGAAATACTCTTGCTCTCAACTCTGCTTTATCTTCTCTCATAGCCATTAATTCCTAATAATATTATAAGTTCGGTATCGATCAACGTTTTTCATTATTATTCAACAGATTAGTATATAAATTAGTATATAATTGCTACACTAACTTGCATAAGTACAGCAGTCTCTAAATCTAATTTTCTAGCTTCCGCGAGAGAAATAGTATTTTTTGAATTAAGAGGTTCGACATGAACACTTTCTAATTCCACGGCAGTAGATCTGACCATAGCACGATCGCCTTTTAATCTGCTAAGGTGTCTTCTAAGTCTCTCCTCGTTTTCGACAGTCCAAGTTACTTCAGATCTATAAAAACAATAAGATAATCTAATCCTCATATTCGAAGATTTACGACAATTTGATGTACGTACTCATCCGACAAGATTATACTATCCTCCCAAGGTGCACCCATAACATTAGCACAGTCATTTTCAAGCCTGTTCAACATATGATAAGCTACATTCTCAGCTGCTTTTCTATTGTCGATAGTAAGGCTATTTCGTTCGGTAGAAAGCGCAATCTCGCTTTCTAATAAAGCAACGAGAACATCGTAGGCCTCTATGGCACGATCGCTATAAGATAACGCTAATCTTAACGCCATTGCATTCGATTCGTATTTCCCAACGAGTAGACTTAATCTAAATTCAACAGAAGAAGATACTCAGAATGATTTATGTAGATCTTTGTAAATTCGTATTGAAACATCATCTCCGTTAAAATTACCTATCGCATTGAGCTTTGCTCTCATGCAAGGTCAAAGCAAGAACAGCATTATTCGCTCGAGCATGTTCCAATCTACTATTCAATCTTTCTGTTTCTACCTCAAACTGTTTCTCCGAGCCATTTAATTCTTGCAAATTCGATTGTTCTAAAAGATCGGACACGAGATGTTCAGCAACCATGGTCGAACAAACCTGTAATACGTTGGATTCGTATGCCATTTTCTTGGAAGCAAATGAAAGAATAAATATATAATGGGGGGAAAGAAAATAATTGAATTCATACACCGAGATTCGTAATATCGGGACCAGTGATATGTCTCTCATCAGTTCTTCTTAGCCTCACCCTCTCGGCCATCTTGAGAACCGGCGGTTCCTCCCTCGTTACGCTCTTTGTCGGTGGTGTTTGAAGGGGTGGCAGAAGTGGTGAGCAAGGTGCCGTTAGAGGTTCTGGCGAGCTGGTGTTACCTCTCGTCTGTGAATACGATAAAGGAGAAACTTGAGATCTAGTTAGCTGAAAACTCTTTCACCATAGACAGTAATTTTATTTCTTTGAGGCAGCTAATTAGCACGCGTTATATTATAATTCAAAATTCAAGACGTAAAAATCTCTCTCCCCCTCCGTCGATTTTACAATATTTCAATATATGTATTTTACTTTATGTTCTCGTCGAGGTGAGTCTCCATTTAATTGTCCCTGATTGCCATTCTGTCCCTGATTCTTAAATTGTGCCAACTGTGCTTGGAGGCTCACGATTTCTGCTCTAAGGGCCGTAACTTCTTCTTGGAGAGTAGCCACGGCGACACTTTGACACGAAGCCGCTGGTTGAGTTGGTTCTGGTGTTGGTAAAGCAGCAGGACTGTCCAATTGTTCCCTACCGTTCTATAAGTACGAATTCTCAAATATTCCATAATTTCTCTTATTTGTAAATAGACTTTGACAAATCAGACCGTTCAAATAAATTCAAAGACAATGAAAGATGGCTAAAGGATAGCAATCATCGGCAAATACATAATTTCCTGAAATACCATTTGCACAGAGGAAACGAATCCTCTTCCGTTACCTCGTTGGTTCGATGTTCAATTTCCTCACAGCAACTGGAATCGGCATCTCCCAAGGTTCTATCTCCATCACCTTGAATATCTCCACCTCCCTCGCTCTCCTCCACCGGATTCGTAATCGATCCCTCCGCATCCCTACTGGTTTCGATTTCTACAAATTGAATGCACCCAATCTTCAGATCTTCTTCAGATAGTATATTGTATGAAAAGAAAAAAAGAAAAAAAAAGGTACCCTAAGAAATGAACATGAATATATGCTCGTGAATTCGTTGTGAAGTTCGTTATCTATATTTACATTTCCACGTTCTATGAATGCTCGAAATAGTTCAAATAATTTACCTCTTGGAGTGAAAAAGAATTTTACAAAGAAAGAGAGAGAGAGAGAAAGAGAAGCATTAGAATTGAATGTGCCTTCTTACCGGACTCATCCTCCTCGGCAATTACGGTAGCACGATGCCTCTCCAACTGTCTGCCCAACTCGGCAATGACGGAATGCAATTCGGTAAGTCTCTCCTCGTGCCTGGCCGCCTGCTGTTCAGCTCTTTGCTCAGCCCTAGCAGCTTGAACTTCTGCTCTTGCTAAAGCTACTTCAGCAGCTTCTCTCGCACGAGTAGCTATCAATAGTCGTGAATTTAGATCGGCGACTTCGGAACGTAACGATGACAATGCTGCTGCATGGAGCTGAAATAATATCATTTTTTAATTCAACAATTGTTTCTATATTATTAATTAACTATTGAAAGCAAAAGAGATTTTTTTTTTAACTTGAGTCTTATTAATATAATTAAAATTTCTTATCTTATTTTATTTCAATCGATTGTACAGTAGTACAGTAGTTTCTCACGTAATTATTAATTGTTTTGTTTTCTAATTTATAAATTTTCTGGAACAAGTTTTTCATGAATCATCTTTATTTCAAGAGAAAAAATCTAACACTGTTTATAATCGTGTATTAAAGCGAAATATATTCAAGGCTAATTCGTACATAATTCGCGAATGGAGATAAATCAATCGTAAATTAAGACAAAACGCGTTACATAATTCGAATCCTTGGTAATAATTACATTACGAAGAATTCGTAAACAATATATATATATATTAGGGGGACCGGAAAGTAATGTCGCTTTCTTAAATTAAATTCAAACGAATAAATTTTTAACAAGTTTTTATTTTTAATTACAATCGAATATCGACATGCGCAGAAACGACATTATTTTCCGGTCCCCCTAATATATATATATATAAAGAGAGAGAGAGAGAGAGAGAGGGAAAAAAGAAAGAAAATTCATATAATTCTAAATAGAAACGTCGTTTCGCGTTCACGTATTTAATTAAAAAAATAAAAAAAATAATATATATACATATAAATAATAAATCGAAAGAGTTCGACTGAAAGGAAGAGGAAAAGCATGGAAAAATTTGCAGATTCGTGTCTCGTTTTGAGTGTCCTTCGCGTGATCACTCACGCGTGTCGGCTGTGTTACGAGACGAGACGAGACACTAATGACGAATACCCGGTCACGTGTTAATCCGTAGATAAAAGATAAAAAGGGGAGGAAGGAGTAAAAGAAACAAAAAGAGAAAAGAAAAAGAAGAGACGATCCTGGAAGGTATAAAAATCTCGATGCCGGAACGTTTCGACGGATATTCAGTAATTTACAAGTCTTAGGAAGACATCAAGCAGTGAGTAAAAAGTGCATTATATACTATATTCTTCGATATGTTCAATCGTTCAACAAAAATAAAGAACTTGTAATTAGGTTTGTAATTTTACGAACTATAGGAAAAAGGTAAAAAAAAAGAAAGAAAGAAAAAAGAAATTAGCTTAAAAAGTTTCAAAAAAGAGTAATTGATTTTTAAAATTGTCTAGGGAATTTTATCCTTATCATTATTTTGTTATTGTGCGGTGGTTCGATATTTTGATATTTGTAATATGATATATAAACTGAAATTACAAGATATATAAATACGATCGTACGTTCCATGATGCATAACGCAAACAAATAGATAAATAAATAAATGAATAAATAATTAAAAAGAGATAGAAATATATATTCTGTCAAGAGTGAGAACTCGACAAGCGTTAATCGTTGTCTTCTTTTTCGAGGCGTAAAGGTTTATAACTCGAACTTTGAAAACTGGTTACCCACAGGTTTGTCAACGGCTTAGTTGGTTAGATACGTTCGGTTTCTTTTAGAAAAACTTTTTACGTTTCATTCTTCACACGGATTAGCACTTATAATTAACTTTATCTCCATCTTCATTTTCGTGACAGACAGTCTTGAAAAGGGAAGAGTAGCAAGCAGCATTTAAAATGAAGCTGTTTTTCGTCATTGCTATCGTTATTACGATTTTGTTGATGACAATGACAACGACAACGATGAGTGAAAAAGAGGACGACTATATTCATCTTCCTGGAAAATCCTGCAAGGATGCACCGCCTTGTCCGGATAATAGACAATGCGTAATGGCAAAACCAAGATGCAACGTTGGAACTTGCCCGGATTTGGTACCAACGTGCGGCCCGAAATCATGAATGGATTATATATAAATATTTTCTATCAACTTAACTACTTTTTTTTTTTTTTATAATAGATTTAAAAAAAAAGGATAAAAAAATAAAAAAGAAATAGAAACAAAAAATAAATAAATAAATAAAAAGAAACCAATAGCGACGATATTCGATGTATGAGCTATATGAAAATGTACAAGGAAAATAATTAAGACGTCTATATTATTCTCGTTGGCTGTTGATTCTTGGCGGTAATTTCGAACTTACAGAATGTTGTTTATCCGTATAATCCATTTCTACGTGAACCGGTACGGTTCTCTCGGATCTCCGATCACCCGGACAACAAAGCCAGGATCTAGATCTAGCAAGTCCTTTTGGCTCCTCCTCTTCGTCATCATCGTCAACATCTTCGTCCTCGGTTGTGGCACAATGTACATAAACGAGATCGTTCCTAAGTTCATCCTCGACGATATCTTTTGCCGCGTTCGATGGAATGTGGCTCGACAACGTTTGTATCCTACATCTCGATGTTCTTTGAAGATACTGCTGTAATTGATATTGTTGCTGTTGCTGTTGCTGCAGTTGATTTTGTTGTTGACGACGCAAACGATCGACGAAGTATGTTGACTCCGTAGAGTCATTGTTAATAGCCACCGTAAAATTCGCCACCTTGTTGGATTCGTCGTTACTCTTCCCGTCGTTGTTCTTCGACAAGTTGCATTCTTGAATTTTCGAGGAAAAAAAGGAGAAGAAGAGATCGAACGATCAATCAAATTCGATCAATCGGATAAGATCAAGAGATCTTCTTATGTACTTACGTACCTATATCGCGTATTTTCCGTGCTGTGATCTATTATACTATGAATTCTATTGAGCTTCAGGTCATTTCATTCCTTGAAAGATTTTCGTGCTAGCGTATATGTGTCTATGTGTGAGCTCGCGCGCGCGCGCGTGTGTCTGTGTATGTACGTGTGTATGGGTTATAAGCGAATCCTTCGAGCATGACACTTTTTGCTTTTTTAGTTAATATTTTTCATATCTCTTTTATTTTCTTAGAAAAATATTATAAGTATATTAATACTCTCATCGAACTTTAATTTTTCCAATTATCACGAATAAAATTTGTCGATTGAAAGGTACCTTCTGTAAAAGAAAAATGATAGATGCACCGTGTCATCGTGTTACAGATCAAACAGTATTGCCAAAGAATCGGTTGCTCTCTCCCTCCCTCCCCGTCTCTCTTTTTCCCTTTTATTTTTTTTTATTTTTTAGGTTTCAGTAAGTATCAGAGCATTGTCCCGGATCACCACGCTATCGATCGTAAGGGAGAGTCTTTCACGCTTCGTCGTTAGGATGCGCTCTGGTCTATGACGTTAACCACCCAACCCTTATATTCTTCCTCCATGTTTTTTTATTTTAAGATAAAAAATTTCCTTCGAAAGTCTTTGTTATATTTCAACGACCTGTTTTTTACGATAAATTAACATGATTATACGTATTTTATTTAAGATTAAAATTTGGTGTCACATACATTACTCCGATTGAAATACTTTGCAATATCAGTGGCAGAAATACAGGATTAAAAGGAAAGAGAGAGAGAGAGAGAGAGAGAGAAAGAGAGAGAAAGAGAGAAATCGCATCGTTGGGTGTGGAACCATCGAGAAAGCTTGAAAATAGATCCGTCGGTTACGTTTGTCTTTCCTACTTACTCTCCCCATTAATATTTCAAAGGTTGATATCGATCACCTTTTTGCGGATTCACGAGACGCCCTCTTTTCAACGATTCGAGTAAAAGCGTTTTCTTTTCTTCTTTTTAAGATTTAAATCGTATACATTAAAAATTTTAAGAGAATTCATTGATAATACTTTTTATTTCAGTGTAATCAATTAATACAAATCGAGATATAATTCGACCGATTGATCGTTACAATTAAAACCGTCCGATAAATTTTTATAATTTAATGAATAAATCAATGTAATTCGTTATATTAATTATAACATAATGAATAAATTCAAATGTCGTTGTATTCATACATATTTTTTTTTTCCCCGATTACACGATGAACCATCGTAATTATTAATCCATTAAACTACTTTATTGACTCTGTATTGTATTCGTTATAAAAAAATGACAATTTTTTGTTTTACGATCGTGTATATCGTAATCTTTTAATCTTTATGACACAATGTAGATACGGATTCTTTCGAAATAAACTTTCTTCATCTATTTAGATTCGAACGTAGTTAATTCGATAAAATTACCGGTTAGGAAGTTTTACTGTAATAGAGAAATTGCATTAGGCTTTTACTTCTCGAAGGAGAAGTATCTCCGATCGAGATATCGGACGCAAGCTTTACGTCACGCTCGAGGGAGTACGATGAAAGGGAAGCTTTCGCGATTATTAAAGCAGCAGTAAAATAGTAGGCGCGGCTGTAACGCTTTGGGGAAGTATTTACACGTGCAAAAGAGAAAAAGAGAGAGAGAGAGAGAGAGAAAGAGGGTGATTCGCAGGTTTGAAAATTTCTAGATTTTCGAAGCGTTTAACGAGCTCGCTCAGAAGAACGTACAGCTGCTCGTTAACCCTTCGTTAGTGGCCAGCTTGCTGTTGGCTGCGGTCTCCGATCTTCTCTCCCTCGGTTTGCCATTCCGTTGCTCTCTAATGTTCTCTCGCGATACGTTCGTTAGCGTTTCAATGATACCGTTTTTCATGTTTCAACTCGCGAAAGCATTAACTTCGGATGGAATGAATTTGCCTAAGAGGAAATAATTCGATTACTATAAAAAGAATTCTCCGACGTTACAACGTATAACATTTAAAATATATACAGAGATCTATAATACCTTAAACAAAAAGGAAAAAGAAAAAAGAAAAAAGGAAAAGAAACACGAATGATCGTTCTATTTAACGCGTACGTACGAATAAATAGAGATCTTTTTTAACGAACCACTTTATATTTTTTGAGTGAGAACAAGATGGTTGTTTAAGAGGAAAGAGCTGTAATAACATCGGAAGGCTGCCCTCCTATCTTTGGCCCTAATGAAAAAACGGTCCATCGTGCTTCGAGCACGTTTGCAGGAGCTTAAGTACATTCTCCGTCTCTCTCTCTCTCTCTCTATCTTTCTCACCCTCTTCCTTCTCCAAGGAATCGAGCGCACGTGCACACTACAAGAAGCGCGCGAATAGTGTATTAGCATTCCTGCCACGCACCATCCTGCTTACCTAAAAAGAACAAAAGGCACGCGTAATTGTTTATCCTCCGATAATGGTCGACACGGGGAATTGCTTCATCAACACCCGCAGGCTCCAACGATCCTCGTAATTTAACTCATGCGAGAATTCCAACGTGCTCCCGCGGCCCTTCCTTCCAACTAACCAGAGAACCAACCAACGTACTTATACACCACTACGTCAGTGCCTGGTCTTGTGAGTCTTGTTCGACTACGTCTCGATCTAGAAGTCTTTTTAACCGGTCTCTCGCATTGCTTACAGCTTTCGACGTACATATATACATATAACGAGACTCGGAAATAGCGCCTGCTCATGCGTATACGTGCGTATTATGAGTGTATTATGCGTACACGTACATATATACACGCACGTACGTATATATGTATGTATGTATTATACGTGTGCGTGTATCTATACGAAACGCAAACTCCAAATCCGATTTGCTTCTTATCAAATGCCAATGTATTATTTATTGGCGCGTTTCGAATATTAAATTGATTGGACGGTAGTCCCCCCCTTTTTTTTTTGAGAGAAGAATAAATTACAAAAGATATAAATATATCGAATATCATATGACAACATATGTTATTAATATTAACGCAATATTTCTTATTCATTTGTTTTTGCTGTTATTTATGCTTTTTTTTTTATTTTTTTATTTTTTTTTTAAAGATAAAAAAATTTAAGATAAAAAAAACAAATAAAAAAGTGATTGATTGGTATGCAATCACAAGTTACGCGAACACTGCCAATGGAATTCAGTATTGGTACGAGGTCGGTCGGTGCGTTAATTAAACGAGTTAATTACTCGAGGCGTCGTAAACACCCAGCAATGTTGCTTAGTAGAAGTACGATACCGTGTGTGAATTTAGGAGAAGTCGGACTGGCGTACACGGAGCCACCGCCAATTATAGGAGTTCGGTACTTGTAAGAAGCACCATACGAGTAGTTACAAGTGCCCTCTTTTGCTATCGTACTCGTTTTACGTACGTACATATACGTACATATACACATAAGCATATAGATATATGTATAACGTAACTATATGTGTATTTGCACGCTCACGCGCCAGCTCATTTTAGAATCGAAAACAATTGCCGACATTTTCGAGAAGGAGTATAATTTACGTAAAGTAAAGTACGTAAAACCTTACGAAAATAAACGGATAAAGGAACTACTCTGCGTGTTACATTCTTTTCTTTCCTTTTTTTTTTCTTTTTGTTTATTTTTTGTAATTTTAAACGAAATCAGAAATAACTTAAAGTCCTTAGCTTTTCCATAGTTGACAAGAAAAGTGATATGCGATACGAATTAGACTACGAATTAAAATTTGAAACTCGCAATTTCGTTTCTCCAACATTGATAAGAATCTATGTAGTTCTAGCGTTTTATTCTCTCTCTCTCTCTCTCTCTCTCTCTCTCTCTCTCTCTCTCTCACCTTTAACGAGATTCCACGGAAGGAGAATCTTATCACGTTCGACCGTAAAAGCAGCTAGCTATCCGTTATGTTTATTTTCGTCCTTAAGAATCTCGACTCGAAGAGATCGTTCTGATTGGTAACGGGACTCCAATGAAAACTCAATTTCTCCATGAGTTTAAATAATGATTAGAAAAAGAAAAGTAGAGAAAAAGGAAAGAAAAAGAAATAAAGAGATTTGATAAACGAACGACATTTTCATGGCCGATTTTGTCAGGAAAATAAAGTTACATGTGATACCTGTATGTATCTCGGCTAGGATATATGAAAAAAAGAAGAAAAAAAAAAGAAAAAAGAAAAAAATGTGGCAAATGAGTGCATCTTGGTTATGAACGTCGAGTAATTACAACGATACGAGGGTCGACTCTCGCTAATTGCAAGTCCCGAGACGTGAACGTCGCCGTTCGTAAATATCTTTTTCAACCTTCCTAAATTTTTTGTGATCACTTTTCCTTCGTCGGAAGGTCGAGAAAGTAATCTTTAGTTTGACACGGGTCAACACATTTGATTGATTATCCGATCAAAGACATAATCTTTATTTTCACCAGGTATATAAGTATATA